>NC_045444.1:76113354-76256962 GCF_002776525.5 Piliocolobus tephrosceles
CTTCCTCGGTTATACAGAAAATCCCTTTCTTTCTCAGTTATATAAAAATTAGCTAGCTTTATGTCTAGAAGAATGTAGTTTTTTAAATAAATATATTCAGTGTGACAGCTAGCAAACTTGCAAGAGTATTTTACAAATTAATTTCATCATGTTTGTGCTATATACCATTCACACAAAAAAATTAATAAAGACACAATGCCCCCGATGACCTCATATTCCAGTGGGGGAGACAGACTTGTAAACAGATATGTTAACATAGAAGGTGGTAAGCGCTCTTCTAGAGATTGAGCAAAGAGCTGTCAGTGCAAAAGCACAGAGGACTTTGTTGGAGGGAATCAAGGTTTAACAGAATAGGTGACATTTGAGCTGGATCTTGAAGGATGGGCAGGAGTTTGCCAGGTGAATGAGGTGATCTCTATATAAAGTGCCTAGTAAAGGGTCAGGCACTTGGTAAGACCCAATAAATGTTCACATCTAGTTCCAGCTAAAGAAGTGTTCCAGGCAGAGGACACAGGTCAGTTCAATTCAAGGGCCATTTATTGAGTACTTTGTATATGTCAGGCATTGGTCCAGGTTCTTTGGCCTTATGTGCCAGGCACATCTTGTGAAGACAGAGAATTATACAAGGGTCTGGTGTGAGCCATATCCAGATCAACTATTTATAGATTTTGTTGTCATAATGGAGCAGGGATGTTTTAACACTGCTGACACAATGAGTCTTGATTACAAACCCCTACTACTATAGCATTGAAGCACTGAGATGTAAGAACCTAATGACTGTACAAGATTCCATTTCACGAAAGCAGTGATGACAATCTAGCCTGGCTTCCCCTGTGTTCTGGGTCACTTTGATCTTCACTAGGGGATCAGGTCCAAACAACAGCTCTTCCTAACAACACAGATCAACACAGATGTAAAGGAAACTAAAACTATTTTACTCCAAAATATACTTTAAAAAACATATTTTAAGATGGATATTGAGAGGGTCTGCAGAAAGGAATGGCCCTGCAAGGTTGTCTTTTGTGGAGGAGATTTGTATTTGTAAAGAAAAATGTGCATCAGTGAAATCAACAGCCATGCTTTCTCTGAGCCAATCCCCATTCCCCCATTCCCTGACACCTCCCTATTCCCTGACACCTCCCTCTCTGGATCTAGGAAAGATTAACTCAACCACAAGCTACCATCTGTTTTTTCTGAGGGCATCTCTGACATTACCTGAGATATTTTCATCTGCATTACAAGACCTCCTTTAACCCATGCCTTTCTTCTTCTCTCGCTCCCATACCCTGTGACTCCATGTCCCCCAGAGCCCAGAGGAACTTAGTTCCAGGGAATTGTTTTTTGGTCTCATTCTTTTCTCCTGAAAATAATTTACTCCTAACCCCCATCTTACCTCTCTCCAGTGAAGCAAATATTTAAGCATTAACCATCTTGCCTTTCTTTGAGTTTTTCATATTGTATATGACTCCTGTGCATATATGTGCATGTTAGTCAATTTGTATGCATTTTTTCTGTTACTCTATTAGTTTGTTTTAAAGACTTAAATTATTAGACCCTTTGGGGGAAAAATTTAAACTCCCCTATAGATGGAAGGGTGAGATGCCTGCATTTCCCTTCCAGCTCACTAACTCAGTGGGTTCCACTTGCCCTCTCCTCAGTAAGTCCCTTCATTATATCCAGCCACCAAATCTTGAAGCTTTATTCTATGGTATAGTAGGTAAGAAATAAAAATGAAATCCTAAGCACCCGCTACTCCACAACTGACTCAACAAAACTACCTCTTGGCCAAGGGGACCCCAGAGAAACTTTGAAAACTGAGTTCCCAACCATGATGGGATGGGCTTTCTCCCCTAGGGGCTAAACAGAAACCAGCCCTTTCTGAAGACTAGCACTGATACAGCTATCCACCTGACATTGCCCCTCCTTTTTACCTGATAAGAGACCACTGACTGTGGAGTGGTTCTGGCCAGTCTATGGAGTATGCACAGTGAGGGTTTTTGTGCCCTCTACTTTACCTTTTGATGCAAGAGGGCTGAAAACTCCAACCTTGGATCATGTGAGCATGCATATGTTTCTCCTTTCATAAATATTCATGACTTTTCCTATAGCTTATTAAATATGCACATTTGGCCACCCCATTCAGCATAAATTCCTGTCTTACTCTTCTGACCCTTGAAGTATCTGTTTCTGACTTCTGGCCAGAGGCTATGCTTCCCAGCCTGTCAGGATGGCCACCTGCAGGCTACCACGCTTTATGTGAAATAAAGCTCTCCTTTCCAAATTTCTGAATTTCATCATTCTTCAGTCGATATAGTTAATAGTATAGAATAAATAGAATGTATTCTGTTATATACATTTATTACACTAAACACAGAACCTACATATGCCCATCTAATGTAGATTAACACAGAACCATCATATGCTACATCTAAAAGAGAACATTTCTAAATGTAAGGAATATTCTATGACTGTTTTCAAGGGCAGTTTTACTAGTACAGCTGGGTTGCAAACAATAGAAGTAATGTGCTAGATGTTTTACAAATGTTATTTCATTTAATTCTCATAGCAATTCTTTAAAATAGGAATTATTCTAACCATTATACAAATTAGGAAGCTAAGGCACGGAGAACATTTAACTTATCAGAGTAAAATGGTAGAAATGGGATTTGAAGCCAGGTATATCCAATTCTAAACCCACTTTCTCTCCACTATAGCAGTTTTCCAGTATTAATGCTACCATTTATTGTGTTTCTACTATATTCCAAACGCAATGTGAGATGCTCAAATACATTCTCCCTGATCCTCATAAAACTTAACACTTTTTAAATTTTTTAAAATTGACAAGTAACAATTATATATATTTATGGTGGACAACATGATGTTCTGATATATGTATACATTGTGGAATGGCTAAACCAGGCTATTTGACATATGTATTATCTCACATATTTATTTTTTGTATGTGGTGAGAACACTTAAAATCTACTCTCTTGGCAGGGTATGGTAGCACACGCCTGGAATCCCAGCACTTTGGGAGGCCAAGGCGGGAAGATTGCTTGAGCTCAGGAGTTTGAGACCAGCCTGGGCAATATGGCAAAACCCTGTCTCTACTAAAAATAAAAAAAATTAGCCAGGTGTGGTGGTGTGCACCTGTAGTCCCAACTACTTGGGAGGCTGACGTGGGAAGATTGGTGCCTGGGAGGTGGAGGCTGCAGTGAGTCAAGATCACACTGCACTCCAAGCTGGGCGACAGAGCCTGTCTCAAAATAAAATTTAAAAAATCTACTCTCTTGTCAACCTAAAGGAAGAAGCTGAGGCACTAAATTTAATTTTAATGAATTTACTTGAGCCGAGGTGAGGACAGCTGCCCAGAAGACTCAGACCTGATAACCTTGCATAAGAGTTCCATTTGACCTTTGTGAAAAGTAGGTTTTTAAAGACAAAAAAGGGAGACCATGGGCTGATACAAAGTTGTTTTTCAGGAATTCTCATTGGTTTACAGAAACGACATTGATTAGTGATTAGCTATACATTGTTGAACTCTAGGGCATGAGTTATAGTGTCCATCATGCAACACTGTTAGGTTAATTACAGTTATTTGCAGCGACAGTCAGTCTAGAGTCCACGTAGCAAGCAGCTTCAAGAGATGATGAGCTCAAGCAGGGAAAGTGGGATGTCACTGCTGCCTTACTTCCATGCCTCTTTGGGCCTGATAATTTAGAGGAGACTCACATTCCTCTGAGAAGGTTTCTTTGCTTTCTCACTCTTAAAGCAATTAAGTACCTTGCTTGTTGAAGTCACACAGCAAGCAAGTTATGGATCTTGACTTCTAGCCTAGGTCTGAGACTCCGAAGCCTATTTTCTTTATAATATATTATACCAGAGCTTCTCAACTTGGGCATACATTGAGTCAAATGGGTAAATTTGCACAAAGCCCTACCCCCAGAGAGTCTAATTTAATTGGTCTGGAGTAGAGCTCAGGTTTTTTTTTTGTTTGTTTGTTTGTTTGTTTGAGACAGAGTCTGGCTCTGTTCCCCAGGCTAGAGTGCAGTGGCATGGTCTCTGCCCACTGCAACCTCTGCCTCCTGGGCTCAAGGAATTCTCCTGCTACAGCCTCCCATGTACCTGGGATTACAGGCACCCACCACCATGCCCGGCTAATTTTTGTATTTTTAGTAGAGACAGAGTTTTACAATGTTGGTCAGGCTGGTTTCGAATTCCTCACCTCAAGTGATCCACCCACCTTGGCCTCCCAAAGTGCTGGGATTACAGGCATGAGCCACTATACCTGGCCAAAACTCAGGTAATTTTAAAGCTTCTGGGTGATTTTAATGTGCTGGCTGATTTGAGACCACTGATGGGAAATATAGTTTATCTATCATGATAAATTGGTGGAAAATGCCCCTTATTAACTATTTTTTGAGGCTATGTTATATAACTCTTTAATATATTCATGGAGTCAAAAAAAAAACAATAAAATTCCTTTAATCAGATTACAGTCTACAGAGATTGTAGTTAAACAACTGAAATTCGGTCATTTAATTAACTGACATCCCCTCTTCTAACCCACTTGTTGACTGTTTCTAAGGTGATTACATTTTCCCAGAAAGTACTGAAAAACATACAGGAAGGGACATGGGAGTAAGATAAACCTAACTTTCAACCTTGGTTTTGATATTTTCTTGCTAAATGGACTTTGACAAGTTACCTAACATTTTGTGAAATATTGATTGTGAAAGAAGTAAAAGGTATTCTTGAAAAGGGTTTTATCTGGGGACAGATGGAGGGAATGCTGCCTCTGGTGGCCTCCTGTTGGGGTCAGATGCATATAGTGCATTGAAAAAGCCATGGGAAAACTTTTCTAGTTTTCCTAGTCAGCCTGGCTGTGAAGCCCATCTTCTACTTTCTACCACTGCTGCCAACCATTTCCCAAGCCACCTTTCTCTTTACACCTAGTCAGGGGTGATTCCTTCATTGCCAGACCACATGGCATTATTGGGAAGTGGCCAGGAGAGGTGGACTCCATTTTAACCATAGATGCCAAGGTAGGCAATATATGCTTGAAGGGAGGGAAAGGAAAAGGATATTTTCAATACCATATTAGATTAGACATGAAATATATTTTACCATAGGAACAATGTCTGGATGGTAATTAGGTTTCCTGGTTATTCATTTAAAGCCTATTCATAATTTTGCCAGATATTTACAATATTTTATATGCAAATAACAGTGTATTTCAGTAACCTTCTGGGTTCAATAGACTTTGAAGAATTCATGTGAAAGCTTAACTGTCTTTTATAACACTGCTTCTATGAGAAATACTAGATCAGTACTTAGGACTCCAAGAAATAGATCCTCTCGTCTCTAACTCAGTGTAACAAATATAGTGTTCACCGATCATCTAGTGAAGAGGGGATGAGGCAGCTGAAAGAATCCTGTTTCCTCTCTGAAGCTTAGCAGAACTCTTTTCGCTCCTGATTATAAGATCACAACATACTTGAGGCCATGGGCCATTCTTTCCTTCATTTGTGTTCCCCTTCCCCCTGAGCAATTTATCACATAGTATAAGCATGTTGTAGATGTTAACATATACATAGATTAAATTTGAAATTGGTAATGACCTCACTGTCAATGGAAAATAGGACACTGTTCATCCATACCATACAGTGACAAAACATTTCTTAAATGATCAGCTTTTGTTGCTGGTAACCAGGTGCCTCTCAGCAGTAAGGCTTAAGAGTTGAAGTAACTGGTGCAATAAAATATTATAGTGGAAATTATGAGCATGAAGGCCATGGGAAAGGTTCTGATTGCACTAGAAACTACCTAAAAGACTGTCGTATTTCTTGTACTAATGGGGCTGAAATATCCAAAACACAAACCTAAATTTCCTTCTACAGCTTTCAACATTACAGTACAGCCTTCCTAGGCATAGATTAGGAGAGTGGGAACCTGTGAATGGAAATGTTTGGGTAAGTTCTGATGAATCCAACTGCAAATCCTTCACTTTGTTTCCCTTCCTCCAAAGAAATCTATCACATAGTATAAGCACATTGTGGATGTTAACATACACATAGATTAGACTTGAAATCAGTAATGACCTCCCTATCAATGGAAAATAGGACACTGATAATTTATACAATGTAATGACAAAACATTCCTTAAAATATCACCAATTGTTGCCTGAATTAACAAACCCCACTGAGTCTTAGTTGTTAGTAGGAGCAGTCCTCCTCTTCCATCTGATAACCTGTAATAATTTCACCTGAGGTGGTTTAGCAGGAAGATTACGAATCTCCTCAGTGTTAATTCCCACTACTTATCGCTTCCAGACCCTGACCTATTCCATAATTAGCTTCAAATCCTCAAAGACTTCAGGGAAGATGGGAAAAGAGAAAAATTAGAAAATATGCATGATGGTTGCAGTATACACACTTTATGAGGCCATAGTAGGTATTTGTAACTCCCTCTTCTACTCCCGTTCCCATGCTCCCTTTGCTCAACTATCATTTTAGCTAGGTGTTATTATTTATCAGTCAGAGTGACCTAAACCTTCATTCCTGAAATATCTGAACCATTGTGCTTCTTACTTGGCTTGGTTTGCTCTAATCTTGTAAATTTTACCATGGATATGGGAGGAATTTCTCAGATATGGATATGAAAGGAGTTGCTCAGAGAATCTCTTGCCTTTGAGACATCGTCTTTCCTCTGTTTTGTAGTACCAACCCTTTTCCCACTTTATGATTAGGATTAATTGTCCCAGTGAATATAGTAATCCCTTTCTTTCCCTGATGGTTCAGAGCCTTGAAGACCTGAAAGTGGCTGATGTGGCAGTCTCAGCTTCCATTCAAAGGAACCCTTCTAGTGTTTCCTGGAAAAAGTACTCCTTCCATGGAAACTAAGAGCACAACATTGTGAGGTTGGAAACAAAAGTTATTTGAGTAGGTCATTAGGAATAATAATGGAACCACCAATAC
Organism: Piliocolobus tephrosceles; assembly: GCF_002776525.5. NCBI lineage: Eukaryota > Metazoa > Chordata > Mammalia > Primates > Cercopithecidae > Piliocolobus > Piliocolobus tephrosceles. The sequence continues at coordinate 76,120,332 of NC_045444.1, forward strand.
TTTCACACTTTCATTTTTGGATCTAAGTATTCTGGCTATGGAAGAAAGAGCATTATATATTAGTTGCTGGCTTGGGGAATATGCTATAACTTGTGGGGCAGCTCCCTAGTCTTACAAGTGGCAACATAAGTTGTCAATAGATTATTCTACCATTTAATCAAATCAGCTTCTTCCAATGGGCACGAAACCATTTCTTCAACTCAGATTCCTTAAATTTCTCATCAGTGAGGCTAGCCAGATCGTAGTGGGAGAAAGGAATCCTATGTTCTTAAGCCCAAACATAATCAACATGCCTGTTGCTAGGGCCACAGTGTTCCTGGGCCCATTGTACAAGCGCCAGTGGCTAGGGGAGGCAGCTAACTGGCATCCACAGGATTGGCCATACTCTTTACTTGATTACGGAGAATCTGTTTTACAGTGGACACCTTTTAGTAAGCATTAATTTGGGACACATATTCTCACTCTGCTTACTCTGAGAGGCCCATCCTAAAACTCTTCTTCAGGCCTCCCTTTAACCATTCTTCCAAGTCTGTTTTTCAACCCACTGACTCCTTGGCCAAAGTACCACTTGCCCATGAGTCAATGTCAATCTCTACTTCTGTCTCTCTTCCAGTTAGGTTTTGAAACATACATCATGAACCCTTCCACCCTGAGGTCTTTCCACCCTGCTCAGCGACATCCTCAGAGCAGGCTCTATGGTGTTCCCTGTTGGTCATGAAACCAATAAACCACTATAACCTTTCTGGTCAGAATGGGACAGTCTTCTATCTTGTTCTTTTTACTTAAAGCCCTCTTCTCCCTTCCTTCTCCAGGGCTCCTACCACAATCTCTTCTATAAAAGATAAGAAGGATTTTTAAAACCTCAGATGGCTTAAATTTTCACCATGCCAAAAATTCCAGACACACACACAAAAAAAATAGAAACGAACCTGGCTACCTGCTTGAATAATTGGAGAGGAAAAAACTACAGAGATCCTCCCTGAAACACTGTGAAGTATGTATAGCTGATATTATTATACCTATTTTAAAGGTGGCGGAAAGGAAATGTGGAAGGAGTAAAGTGACTCTGCCACAGCTTCCATAACTCCCTATGAATATGAGCAGGGACCAGGATTATGACTTCGGTAGAGTGAGAGGAGAGTAAATGCACAAACCCGATGATCGTGATATGTCTGGAGACCTCTGATTTAAGGAGTGGAGAAAGAGAAGTATTGACTGATGGAAGGAAAATGAAGATGCAAAGAGCACTCATGAGTGGGTGATCCCAGAGCTCTGAGTAGAGGGTAAGAATCAGAGTCAGGCCTTCCAGAAAATCCCAGCGTCAGGTCCTTTACCATTGTTTCCTTTTTGTCCTTTTGCTTAGTACATTATCAACAAGTTTTAGAGGCAAAGCATGGAAAAGGATGTAAAAAGAATATCCAAATAAATATTTCAAAAAGATTAAAATAGAGATGTGGAACATAGGTAACCTAGTGAAGGACAGAACTACTTAACATTCCAAAAATAAATCTGAGTTAGATTCAAAGTTGTATAAACTCATAAAGGCCAAAGGAAAAAAAAAGTGTCATATTAATATCAATTAGAAATTCTCTCTTCAGCAAAATTGAGTTTTAGTTAACTAGATCAAGTGAACATTTTAAAATCAATGTAAGAGATTTTTCCTGGACATCTCATTTTGTGTGTTATAGATACTTTTATTTGTTGTAACAGAAAACTGCCCTGATGGAAACAGGCCCAAGAATTGAGCAGACATCTTTACATTCTGGTAATCCCAGCTGTGTGACCTAAAGCAAGTCATTTAACCTCTCTGGGCCAAAGGCCTGTTTCATCAATTACAAAGTAAGGAAGTTATGCTAAATGTCCTCTAAGCGTTCTTCCAATTCTCAAATTCAGTTTTTCTATGAAAATTTTAATTATCCTCATAAAAGCCCTGACTTAGGTTTTTAGTTGAAAAATTAAAAGATAGGCTCCAGCAGGGGTCACTACAGCCACATCGAGCTTTAAGTCTGATGCTCTTTCATGTTGTAGTTGACTGTGTGCACATCACAGTTGCCCTTTGTCTTGATTTTCCATTTGAGACTACATAGACTCTCTTTGTACCTAAATGTAATCAAATCGATCTTCAAATGTACTCAGCTTATCCATTTCAACTAGGTTTTGTTGTTGTTGTTCTCCGCTTCTTTTTATTTGTTTGTTTGTTTATTGTTTATTTATTTATTTATTTTTACTCTGAAATTGGAGATCATTTACTTCCTTTGACTCTGGGGTCCTTCAGAAAAAATGTATTTTATTTGATTAGCTATGTTCAATTTTTTGCTTCTGAGAACTGTGATGAGTAAGTATATTTCTTCAAATATATGAGATTACATTAAAACAAAACACAAAATTCAGTCCTATCCTGAAGGTTTTTTAAAAGTCTATGTACACCTGAAAAATGTATTCAGCTCCTTTAGAACCCCTTTTTGAAAATTCTAGAGTTCTTTTAATTGCTTCTACTCCTCCATAGTTAGCTTGCTATGTACATGAAACCAGAATAGACTAGTTCATATATCCAAGAGCAGGGTAAGGATTTCAACGCCAGTTCTAATTTCAATATTATGTTTTTGCCCTAAAAACTCAGTGACTGTACATACACCGTAAAGAATTTGAGGATCACTGTTGATGGTAGACAAAGGTAGACATTCAGCAAAATGTTACTCCCAAAAAACCATGGGACTCCCCAGAGTCCTAAGTTTTAAGAGTAAGTCTTGAGGCTTATATCCTAAATCTTAGGATTCTTTAGGACTATGATTCAATTTAGGACTACTCCAAAGGGGTTCAGTCTGCCCCAAATGCCCTCCGCAAATTCCATATACTATGCAAAACCTAACAGTCATTCAATTGTGCTAGGAGTCAAGGAGAGTTAACTTCTTACACCATGAAGGGCAGTGTTTCTAGTCCTTTGGCCTGGTGTATCTGCCCCCTTCCCCAAATGACACTACTTAACCTAGAGTAGTTCTTTGTAGGTGTATGTTGTGCAAATGTAATCTCATTGTCCCTTTTCCTCCTTCTAACTACCTGCCTGCTCCTTTGGGAGAGATTGATATTACCCTTTTCAATTGCAGCACTCCTGCTGCTGCTGCTATTTCCAATTTTATTGTGTTAAAATCCTCATCTAGACAGGTAGTTGGGTTTATTTCCAGTTGTTAACAAGTGAGGAAAACCTTCTATACACTCCTTTCACAGTAAGTGGGGGATGGCCTGGTGACAAATACAGTGAGAGTGATAGTGTATGACTGCTGAGACTAGGTGATAAAGGGCATTGCAGCTTCTGCCTTGGTCTCTCGGATTGCTCACTGAGAGCCAGCTGCCATGCCTCAAGCAGTGCCATGGAGAAGATCTGAGGCCTTCTGTCAGTAGCCAGCACCAATTTGCCAGGCACATTAGTGAGATATCTTCAAAGCAGATTCTTCCCAAGAGGATTGAGTCTCCTCTCCTCTCCAGACTTCTTCAGAACAGTCTTTTTTCTACTTATGTATAGCCTCAAACAACCACCTCAGTCTTGATTTTATATAACCAAGCTATCTGCCATAGCTAACTGATCACGTGTCTTTGAGTCCTAGCCTGTGTAAGGTTTATATCCCTTGCCCGATCATGTGTGAAAGATGGAGTTATATAGTTCAGAGAAGGCTCTGATAAAAGGCAGAAGGTGACTCCCAGGGAAAAGTGTGTGAGCCGAACAGGTCCTTCAAATAGTTTCTATCAATGCCCTGTCCTGCTTCTCCCCTATCACTAGTACTTTCTTATAACACTACTTATACTTAGCGTACTGTAGTCTAATTGCCTGATTGTTTTTAATATTCACTCTATTCTGTAGGCTCCTGAAGGACATGGACTCTAGCTTATTACAGATATATCCTGGCATCTAGCACAATACCTGGCACATAGTAGGTAATAACATAAATTTTTGTTGTAATAAATGAATAACTTTGTTTTGAATGTGTACACCTTATAAAAAAAACTTTGATATTTTTACCGTATAGTTGCTAACACATTAATAGAAGAACCATCCACACAATTTGAGAACTGAAGTTTACTGTTTACCAATTGACACTTTGCTTAATATTTCTAAGAATAGGAAATGCCTATAAAGTTCAACAGTGTACTGCCTTTAAAAAGAAACTTTTTAATGCCATGTAAATCAGATAACTTGTCAGCATGTCAGTGGCACATGTCTACATTCAGGGACTGAAACGGAAACTCATTTTAAATTTAATTCTAAAAGACTGAAAAAATATTATTACAGAAATTTTCAGTTTGACACATACAAATTTATTTCAGAAAGTCTGCTATCTCACAGGAATTCTAACACTAAGGTACTTTGATAATAATTGAAAGGAATTTTTTCAAGCTGTACTAAAATATGCTGCAAGAGTGACCTACTTTTGAAAGTAAAGAACTGTTTCCTATGTTTCTTAAAGTAAAATAATTTATTTGTATCAAATTAGTAGAGTTTATCCTCTTTTTATTAAAAAAGAACCCACACAAGTAGCCCAAATAGAACCATTTTAAGAACTGAAGAGGCCATGTAATTTACTTTATTGATTACAAAGCCTAATTTATTGTGTAAATTATGTCTTAAATTTCTAGAGGCCAAACTTTTAATCTTGAGTTTGTACCAGAATATCCCTGTGATCTCTTTCAACTACAAAATTTTAGGATTCTAATTATAAACACAGAAAATGTAAGTGGGCTTAAAATTCTTGGTTTCTAAAATAGTTTTTAGTACTCGAAATAATATGATTACAAAGTAATACATATTCATCACAGAAAATTTATAAAATATAGAAAACACAAAGCCAAAACTAAAAATCACTCATAATTCCTTTATTCAGGAATAATTGATATTAATATTTTTGTTTATCTACTCAGTAAGTAAACTAAAATTGACTGACTACAATATCTTCCTCAGAAATTAAATATTTTTACATATTTTAATGACTATATTATCATTAAACATGACTATACTATATTGTATTATGTCATGTTAATATATGGCAATTTATTTCATTAATATTCTACAGTAGTACACTTAGATTGTTTCAAATTTTTGTTATAATAAAATTCAAAACACATACTTGATGGCAAATCTTTTTGTAAATACATGTGTGGAGGCTAAAGCAACATTATCTGGATGCTAATTTGCCATGTTGACTGCTGATTAACTCCAGTTCCAAGAAGGCCTCTAAGATTTCCAGTTTATTGATTGTTCCTTGTGTAAGAGAATGTACTTCCTATAAATCCTGCCCTTAGGTCAAAACAACCTTGATATTATACATCAGTTGTCCTACACATTCCTTCTGAATCATACCTACCATTACCTTATGTTCTGTAAGTCCTGGGTCTCGGGGCTAAGGGCACAGGGATGCACCATTTTGTCTCGCCACTCCTGAGACACAGGCATGGCTTCTGTTCCTAAGTCCCTATCAAATGTTTCTTTCTGAGAAACTGGAGTGTCAGCCTCTTTCTTTGGCCTCTCTGCTTCCTTGGACTTTTTGGGGTAGGTTTGCATAGACCTGTCCACCTCAAAACAACATGTATATGTATTATTTAAAAACATACATACACATTTTAATACATATATTTTTAAGAATCTGAATCAAATTTCCAAATTATCATTCAGAAAGATGTATTGATTTAGAAGTCTAACAGAAGTATTCAAAAGCACCTGTTTCCCCCAAATCCTTGCCAGTCCAGAATAATAGCCTTTTAAGAAATCATCAGATCAGTCTGATCTGTGAAAAATATTATTTCCTTCTTGTGAGGATAATTTTATACCAGATCAAAGGAGAGGACTAGGTACTAAAACCAGAGTTCTACTGACTAATTCTAAATTCTGTGATGAGTTTTACTTACAGCGAGTCTATTGCTAGAAGCAGAGGAAAAGGAAAGTACCAGAAATACTCTGTTGTAAATTTTTCTTTTTCAGGAATATAATACTTTGTATTCATGAAGATGATGCTTTTCTAGACCGCACATTTGAAGAAACTTCAAACCATAGGTAGAAAGTATATGGTTAATATAGGTGTAAGTATCAGGGCACTAGATGAATGCTTACATTTAAAAAAGTAATTAAGGCCGGGCGTGGTGGCTCACGCCTATAATCCCAGCACTTTGCGAGGCCAAGGCAGGTGGATCACCTGAGGTCAGGGAGTTTGAGACCAGCCTGGGACATGGTGATACGCCGTCTCTACTAAAAAAAAGTACAAAAATTAGTCGCGAGTGGTGGTGGATTCCTGTAATCCCAGCTACTTGGTAGGCTGAGGCAGGAGAATCAATTGAACCTGGAAGGTGGCGGTTGCAGTGAGCCAAGACTGTGCCACTGCACTCTAGCCTGGGCGACAGGGCAAGACTCTGTCTCAAAAAAAAAAGTAATTAAATACTAAACTAAAACAGTAATGTATAAGACAAGAATCAGAAAATAAACATTGTTGGATGACTTATAGCAGAAGTAGAGGAAAACAGAGTTTTGTTTAAGGCTATAGAATAAAGATTCGTACTCTTGGCCTGATAAAATTTTAAACTATTGTCTCTAATAGGATAATATTTTGCTTTCGTATTTCCCCTTCTTCATCTGTAATTTCATTTCATTTTGGATTTTTATTTATGTGATCTCTTCACTTTCATTCAGTCTTTTGGGACTATGAATTCTGCAATGTCAAGGTCAAATTTGCCCCGTGTGTAATTGTTGAAAGGTTGTTAATAGATTCCAAACACAGCTGTCAGTATATTTTCAGTTTGGGAATTTCTTGCGTTGGTAGCTTGACCACAATCAGGAAGGTAGAAACATGGCTAGCAGCAGTCAGAGACGATAGCAGTCTACTCACCCACTCATCTCCAACTTAGGCCAAGAAGAACCTACCCTCTATTTGTCCTCATCTGTCTTGTGACCAAGCACGTGGTGCTGTTGCAAAAGCAGCAGCTCTTTTATTAAGGACCAGAGCCTTGCATTTTCTAAGGCCCCACATCCCTGCAAGAATGTTTATCCTCTCCACAGCGACAGAGTAAGCTCCTAGGTTTCTTTAGTTTGACCTCCCACCAATTGGGGAAAGGTTTGGTAAATAGGAATCTTGTGGCTGGAAAGCAAGATGAGTGGGCTTGAGCAACAGGAAAGTATATCTCCTTTTGTAGGGATTTTCTAGGACATCATTTTCAGAGAAATATTTTTAAAGTTTTTTTTCAAAAGGGGAAACATGCTGTTTAAAGCATTCCCCTAGTGCCTTTAGTGTGCCAGGAATTTTGTGTATTATTTCTGATCTTTTCACCAGTCCTGTGAGGCTGATACTGTTACTGCCATTTTGTAGGTAAGAAAACTCAGCTTCTGAAAAGTTCAATCACTGGCTTAAAGTCACAGAGCTCAAAAATGCCGTGATTGAGACCCACGCCTGATTTATTACAAAATTCCTTACTCTTTCCATGCAGCTTAAGTTTTGTTTAAAAAGGTCAGGGGAGTGGAGTTCAAAGTTTGCAAGTGTTTATTCTTATATTTCTGTTTAGATACGCAGTATTACTTGATTTTTTATTTGAACCATGTTTTTCAGCAATCAAAGGATTTATTACAGGATGTTTTCCTGCCAGCAAAGCCTATTGAGCTGAATCACAAACACCGCCTTGCCTTCTGTCACTATTCATAATTTATAGATTGTTGGTTCCTCATTAGCATTATATCCGAGTTATGTATTTTGAATGATCCTTTCAAGGCTTTTGCAAGGATGATAAGGGAGAGGTGGGGCCAGGCATTTTATAGATAACTTTAAGTAGGAAACAAATGATTACTTTTTCTGAATATGGATCATTCCAATTCTGCTGTTTCAAGAAAAATAGTATTAAAGAAAGTGAGGAATAAATTGAAAGAGTAAATAAGCTGGGCGCAGTGGCTCATGCCGGTAATCCCAGCACTTTGGGAGGCCGAGGTGGGCAGATCTTGAGGTCAGGAGTTCGAGACCAGCCTGACCAACATGGTGAAACCGTGAAACCCCATGTCTACTAAAAATACAAAAATTAGCCAGGTGTGGTGGCCCACACCTGTAATCCCAGCTACTCGGGAGGCTGAGGCAGGAGAATCCTTGAACCCGGGAGGTAGAGGTTACAGTGAGCCGAGATCGCACCACTGCACTCTAGCCTGGGCAACAGAACGAGACTCTGTCTCAGAAAAAAAAAAAAAGTAAATAACCAGGACAATGATCCATGAAAGGTACTAAATATAATTGCTATAAATCACAGAAATTGAAAAATACCTTTGGTAATATCAGTGTAATGGAGTGAATGTTTATTATGTCCCTCCCAAAATTCATATGCCAAAATCCGAATCCCTGGTGTGATGGTATTTGAAGGTGGGACTTTTGGGAGGTGATTAGGTCATGAGAGTGACCTCGCGAAGGGGATTAGTGTCCTTACGATGGACACCCCAGAGAGCTGTCTTGTTTCTTTCTACCGTGTGTGAACACAATGAGAAGACAGCAGTCTGCAGCCTGGAAGAGGACCCTCACCAGAACCTGACCATCCTAGCACTGTGTTTTGGACTTCCAGGCTCCATAACTGTGAGAAATAAATTTCTGTTGTTTATCAGCCACCCAATCTATAGTACTTTGTTATAGCAGCCCAAATGGACTGACACAATCAGAAACAAATATGGTGGGAACTCAGGATTCAATCAGAGGAGCAGAGTGGATGTATGTATTTCTATATTGTCTTGTAGTGTGTTATATATGATATATACAAAGGAATTTATCACAATAATTTGAGCTTATGTAACTGGGGAGTCTCTGTAAGGCTGCTGTCTTCACATCTGACGATGGAACTTATAAGTCTACAAGGCAGGCAGGTGTGAAGGCAAGATAGATGTAAAGAAGGGGAGAGTAAGAACAAGCTGGACCCCACAAGCATAAATAAGGTGGAGCCCACAGGACAGACTGAAACCACGTCAGTTCTTGTCTTAGACCTTGGTGGTGTGGGTGGCCTATAGAAGCTGGGCTTTTCTTCATGTAGCTAAACACCTATCCTGATTTCAGGAGTCAAAGAAGCTAAAGGAGTGTCTAGGAAAAGGTGAGGCAGTTTTGGTAGTGTCCATGGCCTCTAATACTTCCTAGATAAGTGACAACATGGTTGGGCTACAAAATGGCTGCCACTTCATGTCTGCCCTCCATGTCTCCCACGAAAGTCTCCTGTGGCCCAACCTAATAAGAGAAACATACAGGAAAGGGAAACTTGAGAATTTAGTTCAGGCTAGCCATGTTGGTATATTACAAAGTTACCACAGTAAATGAAATGATCATTATGTGTATAGCACTAGAATAAAATGGACAAAATGCTTTTGGCCAAAATAGAATGAACTTTTCATGAGACGAATTCAGATGCCTTCTGATTAACATAGCACACAGCCATTCTTTTTAGGGGTCTTGCTGTCTCCCTGCACCTTTAGCAGTTACGAAGCCTAGGTCATGTAGCCCTATTTCAGGGAGTTTGCTGCCTGTCAGTGTGTTGGCCTGGAGAGCGAGGTGCTGGGTTTGTTTCGCTACTGTTAACTAATTCATGCTATCACTGACTCTGCTCTGATTTTGCTTCCCTTTCTTCTTCCCCGATAATTGACGTTTTAGTCCATGTATGCTACTATTATGAAATATCACAGATTGGATCATTTATTTTTAAACAATGTATCTTCTCACAGTTCTGGAGGCTGGGAAATCCAAGATCAAGGCACCAGTAGGAGTCGGTCCTTTCAAACTTTGCTGTAGCTGTGTATAAGATCTAGTGAGGGCCTGTTCCATCTATGTCATCTTCTCATGGCATCCTCACATGGTAGAAGACAGAAAGGCGACAGACAGCCCAACTCACTCCCTTGGGTCCCATCCATGAAGGCGGATAGGACCCTTGTGGTTCAGTCACTTCCTAAAGGCCCCACCTCTTAATGCCATTACACTGGGATTAAGTTTTAATGTGCATTTTGGCGAGAGACATAGACATTCAAACCAGAGCAATTCCCTTCTCAAATTTCCAAGTCTCAAAATTTTATTTTTTTTTTCAACTTTTAAGTTCAGGTGTACGTGTTCAGAATGTGCAGGGTTATTAACATAGGTAAATGTGTGCCATGGTGGTTTGCTGCACAGATCATGCCATCACCTAGGTATTAAGCCCAGCATCCATTATTTAATCTTCCTGATGCTCTCCCTCCCCCTAACCCCTACCGCAACAGGCCCCAATGTGTGTTGTTTCCCCCCATGTGTCTATACGTTCTCATCAATGAGCTCCCACTTATAAGTGAGAACATACAGTGTTTGTTTTTCTATTCCTGCATTAGTTTGCTGGTGGATGGTCTTGCCTAGATATTGATGGCAGCTGACTGATTAGGGTGGTAGTTGCTGATGGCTGGAGTATCTGTGGCAATTTCTTAAAATGAGAAAACAATGAAGTTTGCCACATAGATTGACTTTTCCGTTCACAAAAGATTTCTCTGTAGCATGCAATGCTGTCTGATAGCATTTTACCCATCGAACTTCTTTCATTTTACCCATAGAACTTCTTTCAAAATTGGAGTCAATCTTCTCAAACTCAATTAAGTTTATGGAATGTTCTAAATTCTTTCTTTTATTTCAACAATGTTCACAGCATCTTCATCAGGAGTAGGTTCTATCTCAAGAAAGCAGTTTCTGGCTGGGTGTGGTGGCTCATGACTATAATCCCAGCACTTTGGGAGGCCAAGGCAGGAGAATCATGAGGTCAAGAGTTCAAGACCAGCCTGACCAACATAGTGAAACCTCGTCTCTACTAAAACTATAAAAATTAGCTGGACGTGGTAGCGTACACCTGTAATCCCAGCTACTTGGGAGGCTGGGGCAGGAGAGTCACTTGAACCCAGGAGGCAGAGGTTGCAGTGAGCCGACATTATACCACTGCATTCCAGCCTGGGCAACAGGGCGAGACTGTGTCTCAGAAAAAAAAAAAAAAAAAGCAGTTTCTTTGTTCATTCATAAGCGGCAAGTCCTCACTGAGTGTGGTGGTTCATGCCTGTAATCCCAGCACTTTGGGAGGCCAAGGTGGGAGGATCACTTGAGCCCAGGAGTTATGACCAGCCTGAGCATCATAGTGAGACCTGGTCTCTACTAAAAAAAAAAAAAAAAAAAAAAAAAGAAAGAAAAGAAAAAGAAAAAGAAAAAATGATAGAAGCAGCAGTAAGTCCTCATCTGTTCAAGTTTTCTCATGAGACTGCATATCATCAGGCTGTAGTTCTCTTGCTATTTCCATCACATATGCAGTTACTTCCTTCAGTAAAGTCTTGAATCCCTCAAAGTCATTCACGAAGGTTTGAATCAACCTCTTTCAAACCCCTGTGAATGTTGAGAGTCTGATATCCTCCCATGAATTAAAATTCTTAATGGCATCTAGAATGGTGAATTCTTTCTACAAGATTTTCAGTTTACTTTGCCTAGATTTATCAGAGGAATCACCATCTATGGCATCTATAGCCGTATAAAATGTATTTCTTAAATAATAGACTTAAAAGCCAAAATTCCTCCTTGATCCATAGGCTACAGAATGACTGTGTTCACAAGCATGAAAACAACTTTAAGTTTCTTGTACATCTTCATTAAGCTCCCTGTATTTCTGAAGATGTACACCAATGCTTTGGTCACCCAAGAGCAATGCACCAATGTTGCATTGTCAATGAGCAGTAACATTTTGAAAGAAATCTTTTTTTTTCTGAGAAGTAGGTCTCAACAGTGGACTTAAAATGGTCAGTAAACAGATATGCCATCATCCAGGCTTTGTTCTTTCATTTCTAGAGCACAAGCAGAGTAGATTTAGCATAATTCTTAAGGGCCCTAGGATTTTCAGAATGACATATGAGCATTGGCTTCAACTTAAAGTCATCAGCTGCATTAGCCCTTAGAACAAGAGAGTCAGCCTATCCTTTGAAGCTTTGAAGCCAGGCATCAACTTCTCTCTAACTGTGAAAGTCCTAGATGTTATATTTCAATATAAGGCTGTTTCATCTACATTGAAAATCTGTTGTTTAGTGTAGCCACCTTCATCAATGATGTTGTTTAGATCTCCTGGCTAACTAACTTACTGCAGCTTCCATATCAGCACTCACTGATTCACCTTGTACTTTTATATTTTGGAGACTGCTTCTTTCCTTAAACCTTATGAAGCAGCCTCTGCTAGCTTTAAACTTTTCTTCTGGCACTTCCTCATCTCTCTCAGCTTTCACAGAATTGAAAAGAGTTTGTGTTTTGCTCTGGATTAGGCTTCAGCTTAAGAGAATGTTGTGGCTGGTTTGATCTTCTGTCTCAACCACTCAAACTTTCTCCATATCGGCAAAAAGGCTGTTTTGCTTTTTTGTTATCTGTGTATTCAATGGAGTAGCACATTTAATTTCTTTCAAGAGCTTTTTTTGTTCTATTCACAACCTGGCTAACTATTTGGCATAAGAGGCCTACCTTTCAGCCTGTCTTAGCTTTTGACATGCCTTCCTCACTAAGCTTGATCATTTCTAGCTTTTGATTTGAAGTGAGTCACATGTGACTGCTCCTTTCACTCAGCCACTTAAAGGCCATCGTAGCGTTATTAAGTGGCCTAATTTCAATATTGTTGTATGTCAGAGATTAGGGAGGCCTAAAGAGAAGGAGAGAGACAGGGTAATGACCAGTTTGTGGAGCAGTCAGAACACATACAACATTTATTAAGTTCACTGTCTTTTACAGACACGGTTCAAGGTGCCCCAAAACAAATACAAAAGTAACATCAAAAAAGCACTGATCATAGATCACTATAACAGATATAATAATAATAATAAAATTTGAAATCAATTGCAAGAATCACCAAAATGCGACAGAGACACCAAGTGATCTTATGTTGTTGAAAAATGGTGCCAATATACTTGTTTGATGCAGAGTTGCCACAAACTCAATTTGTAAAAACCACAGTCTTTGTGAAGCACAATAAAGTGAAATGCAATAAAATGAGGTGTGCTTGTGCTTCAACATTGTAGATGCTCCATACTTTTCTTGATAAGTAAATACATTTTCTGAAAATTTTCTCAAACTTATTATGATATAACATGAGCTGATGGGAATGAATCCTTAACTCTTCTGCTGTAAACATAGAATAACATATGGCTAAAACTTCTTTAGGTATGAAGCTGAATTTGAAATCAAGAAAGAAAGTCCCCCAAGTATTAGAACTAAAAAGGGAACTTAAAGTTAGAGTGCTAAGCAGAATCTTATGCCCAAACTGCTCATAGAATAGTTGCAATCAGATACAGGCCTTAAACACTGGAGTTGGTTCTACTAATTGTCTCCCCAAAAGGAGATTACAGGCTTCAGACTCTAGGATTGAAGCTGAAACAGCTATTTAGATAAATCTGGGAGTCATAAAGCGTTGGGCTGACTTTGAAATGGAGACTAAGGGAACTCTGCCCATCAGCCCAGTTAAGCAACAAGAAGGTTTATTAGTATCCCAGGATGATGAATGAGAAAATATCACCTGCAAGAAATTTAAAAAACCCAGGTATGTGCCATGCCCAGATGGGGAGTCTGAAATCATGCTGCCTATGTGGAAGGACTTTGAAGCCGGGAAATCAGCTAAAAAGGGATCCAGTTCGTTTTTGTTGTTTTGGTTTGGTTTGGTTTTCTGTCCTGCTCCTTCTGTAAGGAATCCAGTTCTTTCATGCAAGTTGAGACAAAGGAAAAGTATCCTATAGACTACTTTCCACAGAGAACTCTCTTCTAATGAGTAGGTCATAGTCAAACATTGTAAATCATACCATAAAACAAATAACTACGTTTGAGACTCAGCAGATGAAAGAAATGGAAGCCAAGGCTTAAAAGAGTAGAATAACCTGATAGAAATATTTACAAAGTATGTTTAAAATATGCACAGGGCTGAAGGAAGGATTATAAACCATAAGGGAAGAAAATAACAATAAGAATTTTTCTTTTCCAAGACAGCTGATTAGAGGGTTTTAGCATGCCTCAGCCAGTTGGAAATAGCAAGATAGTACATAAAGATCAACTGTGAGCTTTAATTCAAGAAGGAAAATCAGAATCCACTGGAATTGTGAAAGATACTGCAGATAGGGAGGAGAATACTGGCCCCATGATGGTGTCCAGCTGATAAAAGTGAGTGAAGCCCTAGTAGGTGAGAGAGGCAGAGAGCCTCCCTCTATGACTCACCCTTCCACTGGGGATTCAAGCACCCCAGGCTGAGAAAGAGTACTTTGTTCCTCCCAAGCCCTGGAGCTAACTTGGAGAGAGGCTTGGAGATACTATGAGGGAAAGACATTAGGAAAAGCTTCAGGCAATTTCCCAGACCCAGGATTGAGAGCAGGATGCCATTTTTAATCTAGACACATAGAAAGTCAGCCATTCTTTGGCAACCTGGCAGTGTGGCCAAGCAGACATTTTTGTCTCAGGCCAGAGATTGAAGTGCTTGCTCTGGAGTGAGATAGGGGCCTCCACAGGCCAGAATTGTGGAAAGTACCTCACCAGTAGGCCCTGGAATTGTGTTCTCCCCTGTCACAGGCCTGTGGCAGGAGGAGAGCTGCTACAGTTGTGGCATCTCCTGGGCAACAAGTCTTGCAGCCAGGACCAGCTTGGTAACCTGGAACCAGTCTGTGTGTGCCATTGCTGGGTGCCCTACCCTGCTCCCTTGAGATTGTGGTGCAGCAGGGCTCTCTCCACTCCACCACCAGGCAGAAATCCAGGCACTTAGAGCACACATTTGCCTGGACCGGCAGCCTCAGCCTCCCACCTTCCTGGAGCAGCAGGGCGCTCTCCCCTCTATGCTCAGGCAGATCACCAGGCATTCAGAGGTTAAAAAGGACAAAGGTCATTACATAATGATAAAAGGCTCAACAAGAAGACAACTATTCTAAATATATATATACTCAACAGTGGAGCACCCAGATTCATTAAAAAAAAAAAAAAAAAAAAAAAAAAAAACTACTTCTAGTATATAAAAAGACTATAAAAAGACTCAGACAGCCACACAGTAATAGTGGGGAACTTGGACATCCCACTAACAGCATTCGACAAATCATTGAGGCAGAAAACTAACAAATTCTGGACTTAAATTCAACACTTGACCTATCTAATCTAATGGATATTGACAAAATACCCCTACCCATTAACCACAGAATATATATATTCTTATCATCTCTACATGGAACATTCTCCAAGGTTGACCACATGCTCTGCCATAATTAATCTCAATACATTTTTTAAAAATGGAAATAATACCAGCCGTACTCTCAGATCACAGTGGAATAAAAACAGAAATCAATACAAAGAAGATCTCTCAAAGCCACACTAACACATGGAAATTAACACGTTGCTCCTGAATGACTTTTGGGTAAACAATGAAATCAACGCAGAAATAAAAAATACTTTGAAATAAATGAAAACAGATATACTCAAATCTCTGGGATGCAGCAAAAGCAGTCTTAAGAGGAAAGTTTATAGCACTAAACACTTACCTCAAAAAATTAGAAAGATCTCAAATTAATGATCTAGCGTACACCTTGAGGAGCTAGAAAAACAAGAAACTAACCCCAAAGGTAGCAGAACAGAAATAACTAAAAAAAAGACTAGAACTGAATGAAATTGAGACCCCAAAATTCACACAAATAATCAATGAAATCAAAAGTTGATCCTTTGAAAAGATAAACAAAATCAATAGACTCCTTGCTAGATTAACAAAGAAAAAGAAAGATCCAAATAAGCACAATCAGAAATTGTCAATGGCGGCATTACAACTGATCCCACAGAAATACAAAAGTTTCTCAGAGACTACTATTAACACCTCTATGCTCACAAACTAGAAAATCCAGAGGAAACTGATAAATTCCTGGAAACACACAACCTGCCAAGATTGAATTAGAAAGAAATTGAAACCCTGAACAGACCAATACTGAGCTTCAAAGTTGAATCAGTAATTAAGAAAAAGACCTACCAACCAAACAAAGCACCAGAACAGATAGATTCACAGACAAATGCTACTAGACATACAAAGAAGAGCTGGTACTAATTCTACTGAAACTATTCCAAAAAATCAAGGAGGAAGGACTCCTTCCTAACTCATTGTATGAAGCCAACATCACCCTGAAACCAAAACCTGGCAGAGACACAGCAAAAAAAAGAAGACTACAGGCCAATATGCCTGATGAACATAGATATAGAAATCCTTAACAAAATGCTACAGACCAAATCCAGCAGCACATCAAAAAGTTAATTCACCACAATCAACTAGTCTTCATTCCTGGGATACAAGGCTGGTTCAGCATTTGCAAATCAAATGTGATTTACCACGTAAACAGAATTTAAAACAAAAGCATTATGATTATTTCAATAGTTGCAGGAAAAGCCTTGGATAAAACCTAACATCCCTTAATGATAAAAACCCTCAACAAACTACCCGTGAAAGGAACCTACTTCAAGATAATAAAAGCCATCTGTGACAAATGCACAGCCAACATCATGCTGAATGGGCAAAAGCTGGAAGCATTCCCCTTGAGAAGTGGAACAAGACAAGGATGCCTACTCTCACCACACCTGTTCAACATAGTACTGGAATTCCTTGCCAGAGAAATCAGGGAAGAGAAAAAAATCAAAAGCATCCAAATATCAAAAGAAGTCAAACTATCTCATTGCTGACCATATGATTCTACACCTAAAAAGTCCCGAAGACTCTGCCAAAAGGCCCTGGAACTGGTCAATAATTTCAGTAAAGTTTCAGGATACAAAATCAATGTACAAATATCAGTAGCATTTCTATACACCAATATTGTTCAAGCTGAGAGCCACATCAAGAACACAGTCCATTTATAATATCCACACACACAAAAAAATACCTACGAATATATCTCACCAAGGAGGTAAAAGATTTGTATAAGGACAACTGCAGAACACTGATGAAAGAAATCATAGATGACACAAACAAATGGAAAAATATTCCATATTCATAAATTGGTAGAATAAATATTATTAAAATGGCCACACTGCCCACAGCAATCTACAGATTCAATACTATTCCTATCAAACTACCAATGTCATTTTTCACAGAATCAGAAAAAAAATTCTAAAATTCACATGCAACAAAAAAGAGCCCAAATAGCCAAAGCAATCCTAAGCAAAAAGACAAAAACAAAAAGCCAGAGGAATCACGTTACCTGACTTCAAACTATACTATAAGGTAACAGTAACCAAAACAGCATGGTACTGGTACAAAAGCAGACACACAGATCAGTGAAACAGAATAGAGACCCCAGAAATAAAGCTTTACACCTACAGCCATCTGATCTTTGACAAAGTTGACAAAAATAACCAATGAGGAAAGGACTCCCTATTCAACAAATGATGCTAGGATAGCTGGCTAGCCATATGCAGAAGAATGAATCTGGACCCCCACATTTCACCATATACAAAAATTAACTCAAGATGGAGCAAAGATTTAAATGTAAGGCCTCAAACTGTAAGAATCTTAGAAGAAAACCTAGGAAACACCATTCTGGACATTGACCTTAGGAAAGAATTTATAACTCAGTCCTCAAAGCAATTGCAACAAAACCAAACATTGACAAGTAGGATGTAATTAAACTGAAGTGCTTCTGTAGAGCAAAAGAAACTATTAACAGAGTAAACAGGAAACCTACAGAATTGGAGAAAATATTCACAAACTATGCATCAGAATCCAGAATCTATGAGGAACTTAAACAGTTCAATAAGCAAAAAACAAATAACCCTGGCCAGGCACAGTGTGTCACACCTGTAATCCCAGCACTTTGCGTGGGCAAGGTGGCTGGATCTCTGAGTCCAGGAGTTTGAGACCAGCCTGGGCAACATCCATGGCAAGACCCCTTCTCAACAAAAAATACAAAAATTAACCAGGCATGGTGGTGTGTTACTGTAGTCCCAGCTACTCAGGAGGCTGAGGTAGGAGAATTGCTTGAGCCTGGGAGGTTGAGGCTGCAGTGAGCCATGACTGCACCACCACACCTGGATTAGGTGACAAAGCAAGACCTTGTCTCAAACAAAACAAAACAAAACCTATTAAAAAGTGAGAAAAGAACATGAACAGATACTTCTTAAAAGAAGACAAACAAACGTGAAAAAATGCCCCATATCACTAATCATCAGAGAAATGCAAATCAAAACCACAATAAGATACCATTTCATGACAGTCAGAATGGCTATTATTAAAACATGAACAAACAGCAAATGCTGGTGAGGCTTCTGAGAAAA
Source organism: Piliocolobus tephrosceles (assembly GCF_002776525.5). Lineage (NCBI taxonomy): Eukaryota > Metazoa > Chordata > Mammalia > Primates > Cercopithecidae > Piliocolobus > Piliocolobus tephrosceles. The sequence goes on from NC_045444.1 coordinate 76,138,607, forward strand.
GGGAATGCTTATATACTGTTGGTGGAAATCTAAGTTAGTTCAGCCACCATGGAAAACTGTTTGGAGATTTCTCAAAGAACTTAAAACTACTGTTTGATCCAGCAATTCCATTACTGGGTATATATCGAAAAGAAAAATTTTTCTACCAAAAAGACACATATACTCATATGTTAATCACAGTACTATTCATAATAGCAAAGACATGGAATCAACCTACGTGCCCATCAATGGTAGATTGGATATAGAAAAATGTGGTATATGTACAACACGGAGTACTACACAGCCATAAAAAAGAATGAAGTCATGTCCTTTGCAGCAAGATGGATGCAGCTGGAGACCATTTTCCTAAGTGAATTAATGCAGGAACAGAAAACCAAATGCCAGTATTCACACTTATAAATGGGACATAAACATCTGGTACTCATGAACATAAATATGACAATAGAAGCTAGAGACCAATGGTAGGGGCAAGGGTTGAAAAACTGTTGGCTACTATGCTCACTACTTGGGTGATAGGATCATTCATATCCCAAACCTCAGCATCATGCAGTATTTCCATGCAACAAACCTACACATGTACCCCTTGAATCTAAAATATAAGTTGAAGTTATTTAAAAAAGAAAAAATAATTTTTTAAAAACGTAGTAGAAAATTTAGAAATCAAACGTGATGTTCTGTCCCATCCCAAGGGTGTAGTAAATGTTCCTCCCTCTGCCCAGACACTTATGCCTCATTTCTCCACCTTCAAACCCCACTCATTTTTGCAGTCTCAGCTTAAATGTCATTTCTTAAGGGGACCCTTTGGAAAGAAGATACTGGTTTCCTCTGTTATGAACTCCCGTGGTTCCTTTAGTCTCTTTTTAGTAATACTTATTACAGTTATACTTTCTTTTTCCAAGTGTGTCTGCTGGATGACTGTAAACTCCATAATAACAGTGACAATTTCTGCCTTGTTTCCCACTTTATGCCCAGTGCCTAACACAGAATTTTGACAGGGCAGCTTGTTTTGTTTGTTTTGTTTTTTTTGAACCAGGGTCTCACTCTGGTTGCCCAGGCTAGAGGGCTGGAGTGCAGTGGCACAATCTTGGCTCACTGTCGCCTCAACCTCCCAGCTCAGGTGACTTTCCCACCTCAGTCTCCTGAGTAGCTGAGATTACAGGCATATGCCACCACCCTGGACTAACTTTTTGTATTTTTAGTAGAGACGGGGTTTCGCCATGTTGCCCAGGCTGGTTCTGAACTCCTGGATTCAAGCAATCCATTGGCATTGGCCTCCCAAAGTGCTGGGATTACAGGTGTGAGCCACCACACCTGGCCTGGACAACTTAACGTATACACCTGGGATCATCCCAGCTTCTACTCGGCTGCCTCAACTAATTATTAATAGTCTCTTTCACTCTTTTTCACTCAATTTGAGTAATAAGTTGTATGAACACCATAATTACTGGCTGATTGATTTATTGAACCAAAATACCTAATTTGTTGTCTCCTATTCCTTCTCCTAAAACCTCATTGAGACTCCTGATTTATTGGATTCCTTTTATTTCCTTTTATTTTATTCTAATTTACAAACTCTCCCCAGACATCTTTTAGCCTTATTTCTTACCTAGCCAGTTTAGACTGAGCTCTTTGTTGAAAAGTACCCTATATTTCACTATTCCTCTTTTTTTCCCCTGCCTTACAACCTTGCAAAATCTCTGTGTCTGAAATAATCCACTTGATTTCTTTGCTTCTTTACCTGCATTGATACATTTTGTGATTTTTCTTTAGCAGCAGAGTGAGTTGATGTCACTATGAATTCATTGTCTCCGATCTCAGTTTAGCCCTCGGGGCTTCCTGATAATGCTCCAATGTGGTTCCTGTCTCTGAAATCCTGGCAAACCTCAGACATGACTCTGCCCTAGCACTGATCACACTGTTTTGGGGTTTGTGTTTGTAAATCTGTTTATCACTAAACAGAATTCCTTGGGGATAGGGCCCTTCTCTTATTCATCTTTATTCCTCTAGCATCTAGCACATTTCCTAGCACGTTGTAAGTGCAAGAAATAAGTGCATGAAAAATGAATGAATGAGGACTGGAATGAATAACAAGGTACTAATGCAAGAAGCATAAGTAAGAAAAAAGAAGTTAATTGCAATTTTCATATTGTGTGACACCATTAACACCTGACAAACTTTTCAAACTATGGCAAAAGAGACAAACATACATTTTGTTTCTTATTTATAAGGTATGTGAGACATAATAATTGAAAGTATAGTTACATCAACATAGGATTTAACTGTATTTTTGTGCTTACATCTAAATGGCCTCATATGCCTCTATGATATCTGTTCTGAGGAGCCTACATTACATTGAGACTCAAGGATATCTGAACATTTTGTCACTGGAGGTTGCTAGCTTATATATTCAAAATACATTCTCAGCCTTGTAAAATACATTCAGTTTTACTGGGTTGCTCTACTTTCTACCTTAGGAAAATCTCTTTCTTACATTTCTAACCATGTGGGCCATTATGTGGAAATACTCAGGCTAATCCTAATCCTAATTCTGCTTGTTCACTGTTCGTTTTTCCTATCCTACCTCTGGTGACTTTCCTGTTCTTAATTTGTTTTCAAGCTCTTGACCATTAGTAGTCTTAAATTCCTGGCCTCTCTCCTTATCACCAGTTATCTGAATTTCTAGATTATTCTGAATTTGCTAACCATGGGGCGTTTATCTCTTTGATAGAGATTAATTCTTGTCTGTGCAAATCCTAGTCATAGTCCAACTGAGGTATCTTATTGCAATCATCATCCTAAATATCCAGGAAATTCAGCAGATTCAACAATATGCTTTTCAGGGACTATATTATTTGTCTGTGTCTAAAAATCTTAAAAAAATAAGTACTACTACTTCACTATAATGTATGTTTTCTCATTAGGATTTAGGGTAAACAATCGTCTAGCAACTCAATAAGTGTGTTTTTTGTTGTGGTAATGTTAAGTGGTGACCATCACTGAGGAACAGCTTAAATTCACCAACTGAGGAGATTCTATTCCTAGATCCTACTATTCTGCCAGCAAGAAACATAAGCTGGAGAGAGAAGAGTTGAAATTAGAGACTGCCAAGTAATCTTTGGCAATGATGTGGGCCACATCTAGGTGTACTGAGGAGAAGAGCCATATTTATATGAAATAATGTTCTTCTTACTCAAATATCTGTGGTATTCTTCTGTATTTTAATATTAAATGTTTATTACTCAATATCTAAAATGTGAGAGGAGGGTGATGTAGTGGAAAGAACCTTCAGAATGACCTGGGTTCTAACTGATTCTGACATTTACTAGGTGTGTGACTTTTAGCAAGCCACCAACTTTCTCTGAGACTATGTCTTTATCTGTAAATGGGAAAAAATAATACTCACTTCACTGGCTTGCTAAGATAATAATTTTAAAAGAAATTCAAAGTGCCTGACAGAACATCTGGTACAAAATAGGCAATTACTTAAACAAGTTTTCATTCAAGTTGTGATTTCATTTTTTTTTCTGTCTTCTTACTCATCCACATGTACTTGGTCTCAACATTTCAAGTTGGAGAAGGAAGTTAAATGGATTTTCATTTTAGTTTAAGCAATATGGAATTGAACTGGTTTGCCAATAGGAGTAGGCTATTTAGATGAGTCTATTTGATTTCAGGATGATGTCCAGCCTCATCCTTCAGCAGCATGAGTACTGCTTGTTCCAGAAGTGTATTGCTGAAAGAGTGGGGTCATACAAAGTCAGGCATGGGTATCTCAAGAAATCAATGCCAGGACACAGTTTTGGAAACATGGGTCATCCAGTAACATTTATTGCTATTCTGTGCAAAGAAACTTAACTAGACAACGTGAAGTGATGCAAAAGAACAGATCAAATAATATAATTTTATAGCTTCAAAATATTTATCTTTGGACTAGACTTCCTAGATTTTAAACATTGTGAAGGGTCAGAGTCCAATGCCTTCCTTTCAGCACCCAATGCCTTCATTTTATGGATGAAGAAACTGTGGCTTAGAGAAGTTAAGTAACTTGCTCAAGTTAACAAAGGCATTTCTCTTTACTGACAATCCAGTACATTTGCCATGCAACTCTTCTGATGAAACAATTTCTGGTCCTTGTAGAAATTTAAGAAGTTGTCCAAATTTTACATAAGGAAACTCAAAACGATAATAAACCCACACAATCATTTCTAGTTATATAAAGGTTGTTAAATTTATTATTGTAAAAAAATTCTGGGTTTTTGTTGTTGTTGTTGTTGTTATTTTTTGAGTCTCACTCTGTCCTCAGGCTGGAGTGCAATGGCGCCGTCTTGGCCCACTGCAACCTCCACCTCCCAGGTTCAAGCAATTCTCTTGCCTCAGCCTCTTGAGTAGCTGGGATTACAAGCAGGCACCACCACACCCAGCTAATTTTTGTGTTTTTAGTAGAGACGGAGTTTTGCCATGTTGGCCAGGGTGGTCTCAAACTCCTGACCTCAGGTGATCTGCCCACCCTAGCCTCCCAAAGTGCTGGGATTACAGGGGTGGCCCACTATGCTCGGCCAAAAGTTTCTTGTAAATGTTTGCAAAGACCACAGGCTATTGTTTATGATTTGCCTGGGTGTGATTTGTCTATGATTATCCTTGGTGCTTAAATGGCAGATTCTCCCTGTAGAATATGGCTATCTCCTGAAAGAATGCTCAAGTGATTTAAATGACTGGATTCAGGGGCAATGAGTATGAGAAGGTCTCAAATAAGATCTTCATCTTGGCAGCCTGGATATGAAATCCATAATAAATCTCGAAGAGTGGTCTTTTGGAATCAGAAGGAGAATGGGAGATTAAGAAGGTAGAATGGAAAGGAAGTGATAGAGCTGGTAGTAGAGGCTATTTTGCCTGTTTGTGGTTTGTTTGTTTGTTTGTTTTTTGAACTTCTGGAATTCTTAGTAAAATTCCATAAAGCCCTCATTTCAAGATATAGGAGAAAATATTTTCTCTAAAAAACTTTAAACAGAAGACTAACTTACAAAGAAAAGTCAAAGACTTCATAGGTTGACAAAATTCTTGTGTGAGATTTCTGCTTTCTTTGGCTCTGATTACTTCACAGGTGTTGGGTTGTAATATTGTGAGAGAAATGAAGGAAGAATCTGTATTAATAAGAGCTGTTTTCATAGTATCCTTGACTTAATTGTGAAATTATATTTTCTGCCTTTCAATTCTCATTGATTTTGCATATGTTATGCCAGGGCCAACGGAAAAGATAGGCGTGTTGTAAGCTATGATTCCAACTCAAGGCATCAAGAGTTAGAATTGTAGGTCAACAAACTGGAAGTGAAAGAATTTGTGTTAATGAAGCATTTCAGCAGGTGTAAACAGTATATCTGGGTTTCACCAGTCTGTGGGTGTAACATTTATTTATGATGTCAATATTACAATACCTGCAGCCACCATCCTGTCTTTAGCCTCTATTTTTTCTCAGCTTTTTTTTTTTTTCTGACAGTGTCAGAAAGAGAACTGTCACACAGACACCTTCCTAATCAGACCTCCATGCTGCCCCCTCCGCTGACAGTGGCCTCACGCAATCCCTCTGCATGGGGTAGACAGTGTCTTTCAGAACTCCAGAACTCCAGCAGATCCTCCGCTGGGGATGTTGCTCCACCATACGCCTGCCTCTTGGGAGGGGGACTCTTGCCGACTTGGTCACTCTTCCTAAGCAGGAAGGGGACTTCCCCTCCACTCCTCAAGGCCGAAATAATCATCAAGTCCAGAGAGAAGGAAATCATCTCCACTCACCAGCAAGCTAAGGTGTCTTGGTCACTATTGCCTATTTCAGGATCTGCCTCTTTCTAGAGTCCTTAAAATGGTACTGTCCATTTTCTTCTAAAGAAGCCTGTAACTTCAGAGTGTGGACTTGCCCTGCGAGCCCTAGAGAAACAGGGCTCACATAACAAAATGAAATAATCCAACATCAGAAAATCTGGTTCACTTAGATATCCATGGTGCTACTATTAGGTGCCACAATTGAAGGTATGATTGGCCTAGGGCAGTATCTTACTGCCTGACTTACTTCAAACTTTAGTATGCGTCAGGATCACCTGGAATGTTTACAAAATAGAAGTCAGTGAACTCCGGCTCCAGAGCTTCTAATTCAGTAGGTCTGGGGTAGGGTGAGAGAGTTTGTATTTTTAACAAGTTCGCAGATGACAGTGATCCTGATGGCTCAAGAACCACATTTTGAAAAACTCTAGTCCTGGTGTAGATGAGACCTAGAGAAAATCACAACAAAATGTAGTAGTTCAACATCAGAATGTCTGGATTACTCAGTGAAACATGCTGCTTCGTAAGTGTCACATAGTGAGGGTATATTTAGCCAAGGAATGTAAAGCTGTTTGCAGTAAGTTGAAAACTACCTTTATCTTAAAAACGGAAAACATTTCAGATGAAATATCACAGTATGAGATGGTGAGTCATCTCAAAAACTGCCAAGCCTCCCCATTGCATCAACTGTGCTCAAATTTTCACAGAGAATAAAGAGCATTGTTTTTCAGGGCCGTACAAAACAGTGGTCTTTGCATTCTTTTGTAATACTATTTTCCCTTGTGTATCAGGAAGTGAATTAAGCATATTTTTCTTTAAAGGCTCTTTCCTAATAGCTAATCCTGAAGTTAGCCCAGATTCTGCTCAGATGTAAGTTGAAACCAGAGTTATAATAAAGAGAATAAATAATAATATTATTGAATAAATTCAGTTTTAGATAACAGAATAGTAAGAAAACTTGGCCATTTATTTCCTTCTCTTACATAGGACAATTTTGTCACTTAAATAACATCACTATTTATTATCACAGATTTACCTTGTCTCAAGAATGATCTAGAAGTTGCAATCAGTGACACATAGGAAGATAAAGTTGGAGAATGAAATGCTTCTGGTCATGTCTTATAGCTGTTAATGTATGCTGGCACTTAGCGATGCCGTGTTGCCCATCTCTGAGAATGTCCTTCGTCTCTATTACGCACTCTAAGTCTACCATAAGGAGGAGATAAAGAATGTAGGGTGTTGTCACTGTAGGGCAGAGAGCTTTCACCGTGCCCCAGGTGCTAATCTCAAAGCACTTAGAAGCTTAAAGACAGGGTGCAAGATCAGAACTATTTCTTTATGACTCTTAATCTTTCTAAGGGAATGGGTAGAGAAATGGAAAGCAGTGATTCTAATTTTGTGCCAAAGGCAGGTGATTTAGGCTTCTGGGAGAGCAGAGAGCCCCCCTACCAGAGCACAGGGAACGCAAGGGGATTGCTAGCAGCAAGGAGGTTACCAATTGAGAAAGGCATAGGATCTACCAGGTGACCCAGATATCACACGAAAATGCCTACTTTGAAAACAAAACAAAATCTGTGTTGGAACATATCTGTTGCTTTGCTTCTTTCCACCCCAGAAATGAAATCAGATTCCTTCTCATGGCTGAGTCCCAATACTGGGACTCAGTAATCAAATTACTGAGTGGTGCATCATCTCAAATAGAAGACTGAGCCTTAGAGTGCCCAATGTCCATTAGCCATCAAGTGATATTACATTAATAAACCTAAGTAGAGGTATGATATTACACTGTAAATGCATTGGGAGAATTTTTATTATCATTCTAACCTAATGAAAGTGCCAGCATAGTCTCTTTCAACCTTAGATAAACTGCGCTAGGTATTTTGAGAGATTAAGTCTTCCAGAACCAGCCTAGGTTACCATTTAAGGCACTTATGCAGGCAATAATAAGCCTCCCTGCCTTAAAATTACATGGATAGACAGACAGACAGAGAGACAGAGAAAAAAAGAGAGGGATATCAAGAAGCAGAGTTCTCAGGATCTATATCCTGGGGGTGTGGGGGAAAGTAGCAGAGTTCATACCAGAATGTGCACATATACACACACACAAAACCTAAAAACAATTGTTTCTTGTGTTTGTTTTAAATTTTACACACATTATATACTTTGTTTCTGTTTATTTTATTGAACATCATGGTTTTGTTTTGTTTTGTTTTGTTTTGTTTGAGATGGAGTCTTGCTCTGTCACCCAGGCTGGAGTACAGTGGCACGATCTCAGCTCACTGCAACCTCTGCCTCCCGGGTTCAAGCAATTCTCTGCCTCAGCCTCCTGAGTAGCTGGGACTACAGGCGCCCACCACCACGCCCAACTAATTTTTTGTATTTTTAGTAGAGATGGGGTTTCACCGTGTTAGCCAGGATCAACATCATGTTTTAAAATTGTTTCATATTGTTAGATTTACAAAAAAGTATTTTCTTCCTACTTCTGCATGAGAACATGGTATATTCATCCATTTATGTTGGCCTTATTTATAACCTTTAATAGAATTTTGTATTTATTTGTTGTTGATTTATGTAGGGAGACTTGTTAATGTTTTTGTTACAGTTGTAAGTGATATCTTATTTTCTAATTGTCAGAAAGAGGAACACTATAGATTCTTATATGTGGATCTCAAATTTACTTCTTATTTCTTTGTATTTACTTAGTTTCAGGCTTGTCTCTTTTTTTGCCAGGGCCTACAGTGTTCTGTGTCAAAAATAAGGACCTGTCTGATTGCCGAATGCTGAATGTAAAGGGAATGCCTCCAAGGTTTTTCTGTTAATATGATTTTTAATAGGTTTTTGATAGATAACTATCAAAGTAAGGGAATTCCCTTCCATTTTTAATTTTCTGATAAGCTTTTTATTATATGTGGTTGTTGAACATTATCAAATTCTTTTTCTATATCTGTTGAGTTAGTCAAATGACTTTCCTCCTTTAGATCTGGCCTTTCTGATTTTAACCATACTTGATCATGATGTGGTGTTATTGTTATTATTATTTACAGCATTTTGGATTCAGTTAATATTTTTAGGACTTTTGCATCTATGCTTATATGTGAAATTGCCCATAATTTCTTTTCTTCTCTTATCTGTATCAGGTTTAGTGTGAAGACTATACTAGTACTACAAAATGAATTGAGTAGCTTTCCCACTAATTGGGAAAACTGTAAAACAGTCTAGACGTGGCCAATTTTGGAAGATCTTTTTTATTATTAAATAACTGGCCAGATTTTCTTAGTTCCATTAGTCTATTCAAGTTTCTTTTCATCTTGGGAAATTTTGAAATTTTATTTTTTTCTAAAACTTGTTTCTGTTTCATCAATTGTTTTTTCAAATTTACTAACTTAAAATTCAGGGTATTCTCTCAAAATTTAAGAAATCCTATAAGTCTTTCAGCTATTTTCACTTTTTTGTGCATTATATTATTTATTCACACCTTCCTTCCTTTTTCTCTTGTTTAGCATTTTCATTTAGTTTGAAGTCTTTTGAAATTTTCCTCATGATGTTCTCCTTAATTTGTTATCTCTTTAATCAGTAACTGAGAGAGGGTCAATCTAATAGAATGGGCAAGAGTTTCACAAAAGACACTCAACTTATGTGTGAGTGTATGTTAATATATTGGTAGGCATTCTTCAAAGTTTAATGTAGTACTGCATTTCTTTAACAGTATGATCAGTTGAGCCCATTAACAGCGTTATAATTATTGCTATCATCTTTTGGGTCATCATTTTACTCCAGGCAGCATATCGTCTCAACTGCACTATGGATCTCTAGAGTTCTACTTCAGGCCTTCTTTATCACTACTGCCTGGCATACCTGCAAGAACCTCTCACCCTTACGACATATGGACAAACCAAGAAGTGCAGAGGAATTAACACCCGTGGATAACCATTACTCAGTGAAGTATAGGAGCTAGGAGATAAACATTCCTCTTTTCTATCCCAGGAGTAGACAATTCTGGAGTGCATTCTGCATGATTCCTCAGAAGTCCCTCCGTAGAGGATGGAGTCCTAGTTTGCCCACTACGGTAATCAACTTGATGCACCCATAAATTGGCTTTCCTTTCCTGTTTCATTCTTCCCAGTCCCCTGCCCCTGTTCCTTGAGATACTTTTACAAAGTAATCTGCCTGCATACAAGACCTTGATTCAGTCTCTCTTTTTAAAGGAAACTAGGATGAGACACTGCTTTCTTCCTGGGTTTTGTTTCTTTTCTTCCTCTCCTACCATCTAACGGATAATCAATTTGCTTACGTTGTTCTGAAAGTTACTCTTATTTTACTTTTATTCTTCTAGTGGTTACTCTTAGGTCACTGCACCACCTAAGAGTAGGGAAAATAGCTGAAGCTTATTGATATCTCAGTCTTTTCCCCAAACAAATCAATAAGCTTCATTGGTTCTTATACTTTGATCTATATCCATATGCCCCAAGTTCCTGTTTGTGTCATTTAGCATTTTAATTCTGGATTCATAAAGATTGAGTGGGTTTATTTATAGTAATTTTTCATTTAGACAATAAGAAATTCTATAATTCTTTACTCATTCATACTCATATCTCACTGCCTACTCCTGGATTCATCTCTCTTTTTTTCCTGGAGTATGGCCTATAATAGTTATATCAAAAGGGATGTATAATACATTTTCTGAAATTTATTTCTCCTCACACTTAAATTATAGTTTAGCTAGAAAATAAAGTTTGGATTTTTTTTGTTTTTTGTTTTTTTTCGAGGTGAGTCTCACTCTGTTGCCCAGGCTGGAGTCCAGTGGCGTAATCTTGGTTCACTGCAAGCTCCCCTTCCTGGGTTCATGCCATTCTCTTGCCTCAGCCTCCCGAGTAACTGGGACTAGAGGCGCCCACCATCACGCCCGGCTAGTTTTTTTTGTATTTTTAGCAGAGACGGGGTTTCACCATGTTAGCCACGATGGTCTTGATCTCCTGACCTGGTGATCCACCCACCTTGGCCTCCCAAAGTGCTGGGATTTCAGGCATGAGCCACTACGCCTGGCCAAAAAGAATGTTTTTAAGAGTAAATGTATTTTCCTTCCAAACTTTGAAAATATAATTGTCTTCTTCTAACCAGTGTTGCTATTCAAAAGTCTAATGCCTAATTTTTATTTTTTTAATGTGATCTTTTTGAAATTGTTATCTTCTTTTTGTGCCTGGAAGCTTTTAGAATTTTCTTTTAGTCTTTCATATTGTTAAATTTTGTTGTAATTTGTTATCTTTATTTCAAAATGCTCATGTTCCTTAGAGATCTAATTGTTTTTCACGTTAGGATCATCTTTATTCCTTGTCATAATCTACTCCCTTGGTTAATGACATTTACCTGGAACAAAAGCCTAGGCTTTGGTTTATGGGGGGTGGGGGAAGAGAGAGAGTGTGTGTATGTGTGTGTGTATGTGTGTGTGAGTGTGTTGGGGGTGGGGAGAAGGAGGAGAGAGAGAGGGGGAGAGAGAGACAGAGGGAGAGAAGGAGAAGTAGAAAGGAGAGGGAAGGAGAGACAAGGCAAGAGCATATATTTTAATCTGGATTCCATTGTTTCCTATTTTCCCTTTCAAGGGTCTACTTCTCCCTTGGAATATTCTCAGTCCCTCCACTAGAGACACTGTTCATGTGTCAGAACAATGCCTTTCTTTGTGATGTCCTTTCCTGGTCAGAGAATGAGGTGAGGAATGGGAGAAATGGTCAGGGGCCTACAGGGCACTACCTCTTCTGACTTCTCACTCCAGCTAGATCCAGGCTCTATCCTATTTTCACATGGCCGCCCCCAGTTGATACTCTTGCTTTCCATCTTCATGAGATGAAAGTAATGGGCAATGTTCTAGGAAGTTCATACTCATGCACTATATGTATGTGTATGTGTACATGTTGATGCCTTCCAAATGTTCTGTTTTGCACAGCTCTAATTTCTATGCAAACCTGCAATCCCCTGTCAAACTTTCAACATTAAATAGAAGAGGTATGTTCTCACTCTGGCCACAGCTTGACTGACTCTGATTGTACCTCCAGTATTGTGATACCACAGGAAAAAAAAAAGGGAAAAATAACAGTATGCCATTAGCACTCTTGGTCCATTTTGTGCTTATATTAAAAAATACCTGAGACCAAGTAATTTATAATGAACAGAAATTTATTGGCTCATGGTTCTGGAGGCCGGGAAGTTCAAGATCAAGGAACTGCATCTGGTGAGGGCCTTCTTGCTGTTATTCCCTGCCAGAAAACAAAGGGGCAAGAGAGTACATGTGAGAGAGTAAGAGATTGAACTCGCAGCCTCAATCCCTTTTATAATCATCATTTATCCATTCATGAGGGTGGAGCTCTCATAAACCTAAATGCTTCTCACTAGTCCCCATCTCCCAACACTGTAGCATTGGGGATTAAGCTTCCAACACATGCCTTTTGGGAGACACAGTTAAACTATAGCACATTTTCTACCTCAATCCATATCCCAGTTGTAGCCTGCTAGCCCTCCCCTCCATCCTCACCATCATTTTCTCTCTACATTGGGACAACCTTTTAATTCCTAAGGACCACTCACAGGGTTTGTTTTCACTACCGAGCATGGCTCTGGGTTTTACAAATTTCCATTTCTCTCTTCTGGTGTGCCCAGAGTTGGGTGTGAGACAGGAGCTGGCAGCCTGGTCTTAGTTTCCCATCTGGCCCAGAACTGGTTTTGATTTATTCTTAAACTCTTGTATGGCTATTTAACTTTCTAGGAATATATTTAGGCAGATTCATACTTTTTCCCCAAGACCCATCACACTACTCTACTACATGAATTTTAAAACTGGCTTACTATGAAAATAATAGATCCAGCTGAAGAGAGGCAGTATAGCCTAGTGATTAATGGTATGAAGGTATGGTGTCAGATGGCCGACCAGGGTTCACATCCCAGCTCATGAGACTCATTAATGGTATGACTTTGAATGAGTTACTTAATCTCTCTAGATCTCAGTTTTCTGATCTCTAAAATGTAAGTGGCTAATACAGATCTTTTCCCCTTGTTATTTTTCTTTACCAGCTAGGCTGTGTTGTGGACCTTCTGTATCATGTAGGCAGCAGTCAGGTGGCAAGGTGTTGTGGAGCTGAAATATAGTGGCTTTCTTAAAGAGAAAACTACAAAATTGTAAAAGGGCCTGTGCAAGTAAGAACCCCTGAGACTGAAACGAGCCTCACTGCAAATTTCCTAGGCTACAATGGGAATGAAAATAGATTCTAACTTAGTATTATCCTATAATGTTATTGTGAAATATTTTTAATTAATATAGACCCTGGCAAATAGTAAGTATAGGGTTAGCTTTCATTATTCTTGAAGGAAAAAAAAAGTAGGATTCTGTGTTTAAATTCGTGTGGAAATGCTACACACACAGTCTTTCATTCTTAGAGTTTCACAATACATGTTAACATATTGTAATTGTAACACAGTAATTTAAGTGTGCAGATAATTTGTAGCTTCTTTACTTTGTAGTGGATCTGGTCTTCCCAATGCCCATCACTCACTGCTTAGAAGAACAAAACAAAAACAACAATGCCCAATCCAATCTAAAGTTCTATCCAATATTTTAAATAATTCTTTTAGATAGCACTCAACTTCTCTTGCGTAAAATACTGTCTCTTATCTAGCCTCTGTCTCTTATCTAGCCTCTTGCTCACCCAAGAAAGCCAGATATATGAGGAGAGAAGTGTGTGGCTTGTAGAATCTGAAGGCATATGGGAAGACGGACTCTTTGGATCCACAATGAATGTGCTACATTCGCTGTCTCCTTTGTAGTCTGGGAAAGTCCTGTTTTGGTTTGGTTGCTAACGCAGGCTGCTGGTACTTTTGGATTAGGCAAAGCTTCCTATGATACCCACTGACTAACAGCCTTTTAGCTCCTGTTGGTGCTATAGACTAGTGCTTCTCAAACTTGAACATGAATAAGAATCACCTGGAGAAATAATTAAAACACAATTTCGTGGGCCTTACCCCTGCAGATTCTGATGAAGTAGGTTTGGGGGTGAGGCCTGCAAATTTAAACTTCTAAGCAGCTCCTAGATCATGCTGGTACTGATGCTAACTGAAAATAAAAGTTTTCTGCATACTTCCAGATAGTAAGGCTCCCCTCTGAAACCTGTGACTCCCATAAAGGCCCACCTAAGAAGTCCACCTTCTAGCCACCTTCTGGCTATGGCGCTTCGTGGTACCTTCCCTACCACAACCACCATTGGAAAGATTCTCAGCCAGACTAAGTAACACCCAGGATTCAAGGTAGCTCAGGAAAGCTCGACCTCTTGGCTTCCCTCTACCTGACCATGCCATATCAATGTTTCCTGGATACAACTGCTCCATGTTGGCCTGGGGGAAGCCTGAGAGAATACCTTCTAGGGGACAAGAGCTGCTCCTCTGCCCATGGTGTTCCCCTCACTTCTTGAACACTCCTCTCCATCTCCAGGCCAAAGCCAAGAGAGCAGAAAGTGATTCACATATTTGTTTCTGTCACTCTCCTCCTCTCTCCGTTGCATCTCCTTCCCTTAACTACCAGACCTGAGAAAGGGAAGGATGTTCTTTCATTTTTTTTCTACACCATTATCATTTGTTTTTATTTATGATGATTATTATTATTTCGAGACAGAGTCTCACTCTGTCACTCAGGCTGGAGTGCAGTGGCATGATCTCAGCTCATTGCAACCTCTGTCTTCTGGGTTCAAGCGATTCTCCTGCCTCAGCCTCCCGAGTTGCTGGGATTAAAGGCATGCGCCACAATGCCTTGCTACTTTTTCTTATTTTTAGTGGAGACAGGGTTTCACCATGTTGGCCAGGCTGGTCTCAAACTCCTGGCCTCAAGTGATCTACCTGACTTAACCTCCCAAAGTGCTGGGATCACAGGCATGAACCATCATGCCCAGACAGTTGAAAATATTCTAGTAGTTTCCCATCTCTTTCGGAATAAAAGCCAAGGCCTATAAGATCCTGCATCCCTAGGCCCCTGGTACCTCTGATCCTGCATCCCTAGTTCTTTCCATGTTCCCTCCTCCGGCCGCACTGGCCTCCTTCATGCCCCCTTGAACCCCCAGGCACACTGCCCTAAGGCCTTTGCCACAACTATTAGTAACTTCCTGGGAACACAGGTTGGAAAACAGGCTAGTGAATAGTTCAATATTCCTCAAAATATGAGATATTATCACTTTGTTAAACTGAAAGGTAAAAGGCACATCTTTAAACAGAACTCAAGTACTTCTAGGAATAAAAGGCAACTATCATCAAAGCAATTAAAACTATTAAAACCTGAGTATTACAGCTAGAAAGACTTAGGCTTGAATCCTAGCCCCTTACTTGCAGTATAATACTGGGAAAATGACTTAATTTCTTTAATCCTCCTTACTACATAAAATCAATAAGGTGATCCTCACTTCTCACATTTCTTTTATGTGTGCAGTTCAGTTACCATGGTTTAGTTAAATAATGCCAGTGCCCAACAGCATGATGCAAACTTTGGTTACCATGATACATTAACCGTGAGTAATTGCATAAAATACAAACTGCTACCAGCTCCTTAAGTCCTCGAATCGCTATGTAAAAATGCATATCTTCATTAGTGACAAGTCACATCTTTTTTTTTTTTAAAGCCTGATGGCCATTAGTCACTGTGCATCTATCATTCAGTTCACACTCAAACAGTAAAACATGTAGTTATGATACAGCTCCAATGAGTGGAGGAACACCAGGGTTCTTGGTCTTCACGCAGAATTAGGTAAAATGACATGAACACACGTGGAGTGGTTTTAAGGAACAGAAAGTTTAATAGGTGAGAAGGCAGAAGGAAGAAGCTCCCCTGTACAGAGATGAAGGGAGGCAGGCTCCAAAGCCTAAAGGGGGAACCCCGCGCTTAGGTAATATCAGCCAGTTATATGTGATGACTGGAGGAGGCGGTGTCTGATTTGCATAGGGCTCAGGGTATTGGTTTGACTAGACGCGTCATTCACGTAGCCTCCCCCCCCCGGGAAAAAAACTGGCCCTCCCACCTTAGTCTTTTAATACGCAAATGCAGGGCACCATGATATTCCACACACTTAGGGATATGTGGGGGCGGCCATGCTGCCAGGCACGTGTCGGGGCAAGGGCAAGAGGACAGCAGTGGGAATCGCCATGTTGGATGGACCCAGTTTCTAAGGGCTTGCATTTGCGTATTAAAGATTGCCAGCCTGAGTCTAAGAGCCAGGGCTTTCGTGCTAGACAAGAGCTGCGAAAAAACCTTCCAAGGACCCCTTTTTCCTCTCTCTCTGCCTGAAATAATTTCTTGTTAACTCCTACCACAGTTAGTGTTAACTCCTTGGCTCCCAGTGACAAACCCATGTGACATTTTGAAAAAGACAGATATTCGAAAGAAAAAATTGGCCAAAAAGATGAAGTGCAGCAAATAAATGAAAAGTGGTAATGCTGGAAATGAAATTCAAATCGAACATAAATGGAGTTATAGGAGAAACAGTAGACTGAAGGAATGTTGATATTATTGCCATGTGAAAGACCCTAGATATATAACTAGAGGAATTTTGTAAAGACAAGCTTATCAACACAAATGAGTAAAGTAGTTGTAATGGAAAAGATGATGCTGTCTCAGAGCAGGGGTCCCCAGCCCCAGGGCCACGGGCGGGTACCAGTCCATGGCATGTTAGGAACCAGGCCACACAAGAGGAAGTGAGCAGCGGGCAAGTTTGTTTACAGCCTGAGCTCTACTTCCTGTCAGATCAGCTGCGGCATTAGATTCCCATACGAGGGCAAACCCTATTGTAAACTGCTTTACAATTTAAAGACCCCTAGAGGGATCTAGGTTTCACACACCTTATGAGAATCTCCTGATCATCTGAGGTGTAACAGTTTCATTCTGAAACTAACCACTCCCACCCCCTAATTTTTGGTGGAAAAATTGTCTTCCGTGAAACAAATCCCTGGTGCCAAAAAGGTTGGAGGGCCCTGTCTCAGAGGAAGTGACGCTGGCAAGAAAACTTCACACGAAAGGCAGTCTTAGAGACATTTGATGACATTGAAAGCATAAAGGATAAAATTAAAGCTGATACAAACTTAGAAAGGAGTATAAAAATTTGCCAAGGCATAGAAATACCTGCTCTGTATTGTGTTATATGATAGGAAGAACAAGACTGGAACCAAACTACTCTTGATTATTTTCGAAGACATAAATCACTTTAATTCTCTATGTTTTTGATGCTTTAAATTGTATGCTAACTTGTTTTATAAATTTTTAAATTTCCCTATATATTTATAACCAGTAGTAGGAAATTTTTTTTAAGTTTTGACAGAATTTTTTGAAGTTGTATAGCAACTCTAATTTTTGACTTTGATTATTAAGCTCTCTTGGCACAGTTTCAGGTTGCACAGTCATTTTTAAAGTCCCACACTTCTATGCAAGGCAGAGATTGCTCAGATGTTAAAGGAATTTACTTTACAGGATTGTTGGGCAGATTAATAG
Source organism: Piliocolobus tephrosceles (assembly GCF_002776525.5). NCBI lineage: Eukaryota > Metazoa > Chordata > Mammalia > Primates > Cercopithecidae > Piliocolobus > Piliocolobus tephrosceles. The sequence goes on from NC_045444.1 coordinate 76,155,921, forward strand.
AAGTAGTGCATGTCAACACCAACTATGAGATCTGATATGCATTAGGTTCTTAATGAGTGTTCTCTATTTTGTGTGACTATTACCAGTGGCTTATTCTTTTAGGAATTTGGGGGAGTTCGTGTGATTATGTATGACCTATTTGATAATTAAAATTTGTTAGATTATTAATGTCGGATTTTTTAAAAAATGTATTCCAAACTAAAAATCTAAGTTTTTTCTTTCTTTCTTTCTTTCTTTCTTTTTTTTTTTTTCTAGATATGGTTTTGCAATGTCACCCAGGCTGGAGTGCGGTGGTGTATCACGGCTCACTGCAGCCTTGCCTTCTTAGGCTCAAGTGATCCTCCCACCCTAGCCTCCCAAGTAGCTGGGACTATAGGCATGTGCCACCACACCTGGCTGATTTTTTAATTTTTTGTAAGGACAGGGTCTCTCTATGTTGCCCAGGCTGGTCATGAACACCTGGGCTCCAGTGATCCTCCTGCCTTGGCCTCCCAAAGTGCTGGGATTACAAGTGTGAGCCACCAGGCCTGGTCTATTATTTTCTTCAGAACAATTTGTGATAGCTATCTACCCCCTGCAAAATATTCACAAAACTTATGAGTTATTCATGGAATGGAAACAGCACATTTATGGGCACTTCCATTAGAAAAGTATTCAAATGAATTATAAATATGATATTGTTTCATTTCCTTACTTTATTTTCATCTATCTCTGGGTTTTCCCTTTAAAAATAAAAAGTGCCAAGTTCCTGTAAAATATGCTTTTGGGGATTAAGGAATTAATATTACATGAAGCTCATTTGGGGAACTACTAATGGAAGTACCATAATGATTATAGACAGGTAGACTTTTCAAAGGAATCAGGTCAGCAAGACTGATTCTTACGTGGAAATTTTAGGACCCAAAGAAAGCAATGGAAACAAAGAGAGCAGTAAGTATATACTTACTACTTAGAAGTTGGCCCTATATTGAAATTAGAAGCTTAAAATACTCACGGGATTTTTTTTTTTTTTAACTACATGATCATGTGTTTTGCTGATGGGTGAGAACTTCTTTGAGGGGAAATTTGTGAGTTTTAATGCTCTTGAAAAACAATGTATCTGTTAACGGGATCTAGGTAGGCTACTGAACTGATTGATAAACTGAGTATGGCTTGTATCAGCTTTTGTCTTAAGGGAGAAGTAACAATTATTTAACCAATAAAATGGCAAAGTACTTGTGGATAGATATTTTAAAAGAAGCAGTTGAGCTAAGACTGCAACCTAGTGGTGAGTTTGTAACTGAAAAAAAAGTGACTGCATTCATTCTAGGCCATTGATAAAAGGGTCATTTGAATTCAAGATGAGAATGAACAGGCAGAAGTCCATTGTGCCCTTGTGAAGACTGATCTGAAATCATGGTGCAGCAGGGCTGAAAATGGGGAAAGGATGGCTGTTACTATATCCTTGAGGCTGTTAATTTTGTGTATTTTCTACCTTATCTGAAGCTTCTGCTCACTTACGTCAGTTTCTTTGTCTCTTTAAAAACTACGGTTGACAAAACCACCGTAGTTTATCTTCTCACACTGGTTGCACTAACTTAGTTTATTTGTTTAATCAGTTTCACTTTACAACAGACTTCTGTTTCCTTTTATTTTTGTAATTAAGGTAATTCAGATCATACTCTTCTTTAATTCCAGTAAGTTTTTCATGTGAGAGGATTCCAAGATGATTCTAAATGTCATTCTCATTCTTTGACTCCCCAATAGTCCTTGGGTTTTTACTGTTTAATGTAGCCTTTGTTCCTTGCAAACACTTATTACTAACTATATTTATTATTTTCACATTGAGTTGTATTAATATGTAAAATATTATTGACATGGTAATGCTCAGACTTTGTTCTTTTAATGATGATCACCTCTCTCTCTCTCTCTTTTTTTTTTTTTTGTTAGAGACAGGGACTTGCTCTGTCACCCAGGCTGGAGTGCAGTGGCATGATCATAGCTCTCTGTAACCCTGAACGCTTAGGCTCATGCTATCCTCCTACTCTGGCCTCCTGAGTAGGTGGGACTATAGGCATATGCCACCATGCCCGGCTAATTAAAAATATTTTTTTATAGAGACAAGGTCTCACTATGTTGCCCAAGCTGGTCTTAAACTCCTGGCCTCAAGTGATCCTCCTGCCTCAGCCTCCCAAAGCACTGGGATTACAGGTCCCCCCACACACTAAATATAGAATATTCAAGAAATATAGTATAAGAACTTGAATATTTTAATTGTTATATAACTTATTCTGAGTTTTAAAATCTACGTGTATCTTATCTTAATTTTTCTCATTTTCTCATCAATCCTTTTTAAGCATATATTTAAGAATTTGTTCAGTGTTTCTTCATTTTTTAAAATTATTATTATACTGTAAGTTCTAGGGTACATGTGCACAACGTGCAGGTTTGTTACATATGTATACATGTGCCATGTTGGTGTGCTGCACCCATTAACTCGTCATTTACATTAGGTATATTTCCTAATGCTATCCCTCCCCCTTCCCCTCACCCCACAACAGACCCTGGTGTGTGATGTTCCCCTTCCTGTGTCCAAGTGATCTCATTGTTCAATTCCCACCTATGAGTGAGAACATGCGGTGTTTGGTTTTCTGTTCTTGTGATAGTTTTCTGAGAATGATGGTTTCCAGTTGCATCTATGTCCTTACAAAGGACAGGAACTCATCCTTTTTATGGCTGCATAGTATTCCATGGTGTATATGTGTCACATTTTCTTAATCCATTGTGTCACTGATGGACATTTGGGTTGATTCCAAGTCTTTGCTATTGTGAATAGTGCTGCAATAAACATACATGTGCATGTGTCTTTACAGCACCATGATTTATAATCCTTTGAGTATATACCCAGCAATGGGATGGCTGGGTCAAATGGTATTTCTAGTTCTAGATCCTTGAGGAATCGCCACACTGTTTTCCACGATGGTTGAACTAGTTTACAGTCCCACCAACAGTGTAAAAGTGTTCCTATTTCTCCACATCCTCTCCAGCACCTGTTGTTTCCTGACTTTTTAATGATTGCCATTCTAACTGGTGTGAGATGGTATCTCATTGTGGTTTTGATTTGCATTTCTCTGATGGCCAGTGATCATGAGCATTTTTTCATGTGTCTGTTGGCTGTATGATTGTCTTCTTTTGAGAACTGTCTGTTCATATCCTTTGCCCACTTTTTGATGGGGTTGCTTGTTTTTTTCTTGTAAATTTGTTTGAGTTCTTTGTAGGTTCTGGAGATTAGCCCTTTGTCAGATGAGTAGATTGTAAAATTTTTCTCCCATTCTGTAGGTTGCCTGTTCACTCTGATGGTAGTTTTTTTTGCTGTGCAGAAGCTCTTTAGTTTAATTAGATCCCATTTGTCAATTTTGGCTTTTGTTGCCATTTCTTTTGGTGTTTTAGACATGGAGTCCTTGCCCATGCCTATGTCCTGAATGGTATTACCTAGGTTTTCTTCTAGGATTTTTATGGTTTCAGTTCTAACATTTAAGTCTCTAATCCATCTTGAATTAATCTTCGTATAAGGAGTAAGGAAAGGATCCACTTTCAGCTTTCTATTTATGGCTAGCCAATTTTCCCAGCACCACTTATTAAAGAGGGAATCCTTTCCCCATTTCTTGTTTTTGTCAGGTTTGTCAAAGATCAGATGACTGTAGATGTGTGGTATTATTTCTGAGGGCTCTGTTCTGTTCCATTGGTCTATATCTCTGTTTTGGTACCAGTACTATGCTATTTTGGTTATTGTAGCCTTGTAGTATAGTCTGAAGTCAGGAAGCATGATGCCTCCAGCTTTGTTCTTTTGGCTTAGGATTGTCTTGGCAATGCAGGGTCTTTTTTGGTTCCATATGAACTTTAAAGCAGTTTTTTCCAATTCTGTGAAGAAAGTCATTGGTAGCTTAATGAGGATGAAATCTATACATTACCTTGGGCAGTATGGCCATTTTCACAATATTGATTCTTCCTATCCATGAGCATGGTATGTTCTTCCATTTGTTTGTGTCCTCTTTGATTTCACTGAGCAGTGGTTTGTAGTTCTCCTTGAAGAGATCCTTTACATCCCTTTTAAGTTGGATTCCTAGGTATTTTATTCTCTTTGAAGCTATTGTGAATCGGAGTTCATTCATGATTTGGCTCTCTGTTTGTCTGTTACTGGTGTATAAGAATGCTGGTGATTTTTTCACATTGATTTTGTATCCTGAGACGCAGCTTAAGGAGATTTTGGACTGAGACAATGAGGTTTTCTAAATATACAATCATGTCATCTGCAAACAGAGACAATTTGACTTCTTCTTTTCCTAACTGAATACCCTTTATTTCTTTCTCTTGCCTGATTGCCCTAGCCAGAACTTCCAACACTATGTTGAATAGGAGTGGTGAGAGAGGGCATCCCTATCTTGTGCCAGTTTTCCAAGGGAATGCTTCCAGTTTTTGCCCATTCAGTATGATATTGGCTGTGGGTTTGTCATAAATAGCTCTCATGATTTTGAGATACGTTCCATCAATATCAAATTTATTGAGCGTTTTTAGCATGGAGGGCTGTTGAATTTTGTCAAAGGCCTTTTCTGCATCTATTGAGATAATCATGTGGTTTTTGTCTTTGGTTCTGTTTATATGCTGGATTACGTTTATTGATTTGTGTATGTTGAACCAGCCTTGCATCCCAGGGATGAAGCCCACTTGATCATGGTGGATAAGCTTTTTGATGTGCTGCTGGATCTGGTTTGCCAGTATTTTATTGAGGATTTTTGCATCAATGTTCCTCAGGGATATTGGTCTAAAATTCTCTTTTTTTGTTGTGTCTCTGCCAGGCTTTGGTATCAGGATGATGCTGGCCTCATAAAATGAGTAAGGGGGGATTCCCTCTTTTTCTATTGATTGGAATAGTGTCAGAAGGAATGGTTCCAGCTCCTCCTTGTACCTCTGGTAGAATTCAGCTGTGAATCCGTCTGGTCCTGGACTTTTTTTGGTAGGTAGGCTATTAATTATTGCCTCAATTTCAGAGCCTGCTATTGGTCTATTCAGGGATTCAACTTCTTCCTGGTTTAGTCTTGGGAGAGTGTACGTGTCCAGGAAATTATCCATTTCTTCTAGGTTTTCTAGTTTATTTACGTAGAGGTGTTTATCGTATTCTCTGATGGTAGTTTGTATGTCTGTAGGGTCGGTGGTGATATCCCCTTTCTCATTTTTTATTGCATCTATTTGATTCTTCTCTCTTTTCTTCTTTATTAGTCTTGCTAGCCATCTATCAATTTTGTTGATCTTTTCAAAAAACCAGCATGTGGATTCATTGATTTTTTGGAGGGTTTTTTGTGTCTCTGTCTCTTTCAGTTCTGCTCTGATCTTAGTTATTTCTTGCCTTCTGCTGGCTTTTGAATGTGTTTGCTCTTGTTTCTCTAGTTCTTTTAATTGTGATGTTAGGGTGTCAATTTTAGATCTTTCCTGCCTTCTCTTGTGGGCATTTAGTGCTATAAATTTCCCTCTACACATTGCTTTAAATGTGTGCCAGATGTTGTATCTTTGTTCTCATTGGTGTCAAAAAACATCTTTATTTCTGCCTTCATTTCGTTATGTACCCAGTAGTCATTCAGGAGCAGGTTGTTCAGTTTCCATATAGCTGAGCGGTTTTGATTGAGTTTCTTAGTCCTGAGTTCTAGTTTCATTGCACTGTGATCTGAGAGACAGTTTGTTATACTTTGTTTTTTTGCATTGGCTGAGGAGTGCTTTACTTCCAACTGTGTGGTCAGTTTCGGAATAAGTACAATGTGGTGCTGAGAAGAATATATATTCTGTTGATTTGGGGTGGAGAGTTCTGTAGATGTCTATTAGGTCCTCTTGGTGCAGAGTGTAGTTCAATTCCTGGATATCCTTGTTAACTTTCTGTCTCATTGATCTGTCTAATGTTGACAGTGAGGTGTCAAAGTCTCCCATTAGTATGTTATGGGAGTCTAAGTCTCTTTGTCATTCTTTAAGGACTTGGTTCATGAATCTGGGTCCTCCTGTATTGGGTGCATATATATTTAGGACAGTTAACTCTTCCTGATGAATTGATCCCTTTACCATTATATAATGGCCTTCTTTGTCTCTTTTGTTCTTTGATGGTTTAAAGTCTGTTTTATCAGAGACTAGGATTGCAACCCCTGCTTTTTTATTTTGTTTTCCATTTGCTTGGTAGATCTTCCTCCATCCCTTTATTTTGAGCCTATGTGTATCTCTGCATGAGAGATGGGTCCCCTGAATACAGCAAAGTGATGGGTCTTGACTCTTTATCTAATTTGCCAGTCTGTGTCTTTTAATTGGACCATTTAGTCCATTTACATTTAAGGTTAATATTGTTATGTGTGAACTTGATCCTGTCATTATGATCTTAGCTGGTTATTTTGCTCGTTAGTTGATGCAGTTTCTTCCTAGCATCGATGGTCTTTACATTTTGGCATGTTTTTGCAATGGCTGGTACCTGTTGTTCCTTTCCATGTTTAGTGCTTCCTTCAAGATCTCTGTAGGGCAGGCCTGGTGGTGACAAAATCTCTAAGCATTTGCTTATCTGTAAAGGATTTTATTTCTCCTTCACTTATGAAACTTAGTTTGGCCAGATATGAAATTCTGGGTTGAAAATTCTTTTCTTTAAGAATGTTGAATATTGGCCCCCACTCTCTTCTGGCTTGTAGAGTTTCTGCCGAGAGATCTGCTGTTAGTCTAATGGGCTTCCCTTTGTGGGTAACCCGACCTTTCTCTCTGGCTGCCCTTAACATTTTTTCCTTCATTTCAACTTTGGTGAATCTGACAATTATGTGTCTTTGAGTTGCTCTTGTCGAGGAGTATCTTTGTGGCATTCTCTGTATTTCCTGAATTTGGATGTTGGCGGGCCTTACTAGATTGGGGAAGTTCTCCTGGATGATATCCTGCAGAGTGTTTTCCAACTTGGTTCCATTTTCCCTGTCACTTTCAGGCACACCAATCAGACGTAGATTTGGTCTTTTCACATAATCCCATATTTCCTGGAGGCTTTGTTCATTTCTTTTTACTTTTTTCCCCACACTTCTCTTCTCACCTCATTTCATTCATTTGATCTTCAATCGCTGATACTCTTTCTTCCACTTGATCGAGTCGGTTACTGAAGCTTGTGCATTTGTCACATAGTTCTCATGTTATGGTTTTCATCTCTATCAGTTCCTTTATGGTCTTCTCTGCATTGATTATTCTAGTTATCCATTCATCCATTCTTTTTTCAAGGTTTTTAGTTTCTTTGCGCTGGTTACGTAGTTCCTCCTTTAGCTCTGAGAAGTTTGATCAACTGAAGACTTCTTCTCTCAACTCATCAAAGTCATTCTCCATCCAGCTTTGTTCCATTGCTGGCGATGAGCTGTGTTCCTTTGGAGGGGGAGACGCACTCTGATTTTTGAATTTCCAGCTTTTCTGCACTGTTTTTTCCCCATCTTTGTGGTTTTATCTGCCTTTGGTCTTTGATGATGGTGATGTACTGATGGGGTTTTGGTGTGGGTGTCCTTTCTGTTTGTTAGTTTTCCTTTTAACAGTCAGGACCCTCAGCTGCAGGTCTATTGGAGCTTGCTTGAGGTCCACTCCAGACCCTGTTTGCCTGGGTATCAGCAGCGGAGGCTGCAGAAGATAGAATATTGCTGAATAGCGAGTGTTGCTGTCTGATTCTTGCTCTGGAAGTTTCGTCTCAGAGGTGTGAGGTGTGAGGTGTCAATCTGCGCCTAGTCGGGGATGTCTCCCAGTTAGGCTACTCAGGGGCCGGGGACCCACTTGAGCAGGCAGTCTGTCCGTTCTCAGATCTCAACCTCTGTGCTGGCAGAACCACTGCTCTCTTCAAAGCTGTCAGACAGGGGCTTTTACATCTGCAGAGGTTTCTGCTGCTTTTTGTTTAGCTATGCCCTGTCCCCAGAGGAGGAGTCTACAGAGGCAGGTAGGCCTCCTTGAGCTGAGGTGGGCTCCACCCAATTCAAGCTTCCTGGTGGCTTTGTTTACCTGCTTAAGCCTCAGCAATGGTGGGCGCCCCTCCCCCAGCCTCACTGCTGCCTTGCAGTTAGATCTCAGACTGCTGTGCTAGCAATGAGGGAGACTCTGTGGGGGTGGGACCCTCTGGGCCAGGTGTGGGATATAATCTCCTGGTGTGCCGTTTGCTAAGACCCTTGGTAAAGTGCAGTATTAGGGTGTGAGTTACCCAATTTTCCAGGTGTTGTGTGTCTCAGTTTCCCTTGGCTAGGAAAAGGAATTCCCTTTCCCCTTGCGCTTCCCAGGTGAGGCAATGCCTTGCCCTGCTTCAGCTCTTGCTGGTCGGGCTGCACCCACTGACCAGCACCGACTGTCCGACACACCCCAGTGAGATGAACCCAGTACCTCAGTTGAAAATGCAGAAATCACCTGTCTTCTGTGTTGCTCAAGCTGGGAGCTGGAGGCTGGAGCTGTTCCTATTCGGCCACCTTAGGCACCCCGCCCCCCTGCCCTGTTTCTTGATTTTTATTGTCAAATCATCCTTGCTCCTTAGCACTCTGATTTTTACTTAGCTTATATTAACTTTCCTTTATATAATTTTATTTTACCTGCAAAACTACCTGTGATTTGTTTGTTTCCTCCTTCCAAATATTTTTCCCTGGCAAAGCTTGATATTTAGGTGTGAAGGTTGGTTATTCTGTGTACTGTGAAATCAGTCCTGTGCTTTCATAAGGATTATCAAAAGATAATATTATTAGCTTTTAAATTCTTTCTCCACTTCAGATCTTCCACATTTAATTTAAGTGCATTTTCAGAAAATATCAAATTATCTCAAATGTATATGCTTCTAAGTTTGGAAGATGTGAATCCATAGCTTCGCTGATAGCTCAGGATTGCAAGACTTACCACAGTAAATTGTACAGAAAGCCCACCCCTGTCAGTGAAATGATGCTGTGATGGCTAATTTTAGGAGCCAACTAACCTGGATTAAGAAAAATCTAGCAACCTGGTAAAGCATTATTTTTGGTTGTGTGTAAGAGGGTGTTTTCAGAGGAAATTAGCATGTGAGTCTGAGTGCATGTAGGTGGAGAAGATCCACCCTCAATGTGAGTGGCCACCATCCAATCAGCTGGGGACCTCATGAGAACAAAAACAGAAATGATGAGTGTATTGATCTATCTCCTGGAGCTGGGATACACTAATCTCCTACCTTGGACAACAGAACTCCATGGATTTCTGGACTCAAGTCCTTTGGACTCAAGGATTTGCACCAGCAGTCTCCCTGATTCTTAGGTCTTCTGCCTCATACTGAGAGTTATACGATCGGCTGCCCTGGTTCTGAGGCTTTCAGACTATGAGCCATGCAACCGGCATCTCAGGGTCTCCAGATTGCAGATGGCCTGTCATGGGACTCCTTAACCACCATAACAGTGTGAGCCAATTCCCCTGATAGGTCCCCTGTCATATCTGTGCAGTCATGTGTCACCTAACAACAGATGTATGTTCTGAGAAATGCATTGTTAGGCAGTTTCATTGCTTTGCAAACATGACAGAGTATACTTACACAAACCTAGAGGGTGTAGCCTACTGCACACCTAGGCTATATGGTATACCCTATAACTTCTAGTCTACAAACCTGTACACCATGTTACTGTACCAAATGCTATAGGCAACTGTAATGCAGTGGTAAGTATGTGTATATCTAAATATAGAAAAGATACTTTAAAACTACAGTATAAAAGATTTTAAAATGGCAGGAGCGCAAGACCAGCCTGGGCAACATGGTAAAACCCTATCTCTACAAGAAATAAGAAAATTAGCCAGGCATGGTCATGCACACCTGTAGCCCCAGCTACTCAGAAGTCTGAGGTGGGAGGATCACTTGAGCCTAGCATTTCAAGGCTGCAGTATGCTGTGATCAAACCACTGCACTCTATCCTGGGTGGCAGAGACCCTGTCTCTTAGCTTACTGTAACTTTCTTACTTTATAAAACCTTTTTAATTTTTAAAGATTTTTCTACTCTTTTGTAATAAGTCTTAGATTAAAACATAAACACATTATAAATCTGTACAAAAATATTTTTTCTTTATGCCCTTACTCTATAAACTTTTCTTCTATATTTTAAATTTTTTATTTTTTACTTTTAAACTTTTTTGTTAAAAACTAAGACAAAAACACACACATTAGCCTAGGCTACACAGGGTCAGAATCATCAATATCATTGTTTCCACCTCCATATGTTGTCCTCCTGGAAGGTTTTGAGAGGCAGTAACACACATGGAGCTGCCATCTCCTCTGACAACATGCCTGCTTCTGGAATACCTCCTGAAGGACCTTTCGGAGGCTGTTTTACAATTAACTTCTTTTTTTTGGAAGTATAAGGAATACACTCTAAAGTAATGATGAAAAGTCAGTGCAGTAAGTTTGTTTACACCAGCAACACCACAAACATATGAGTAGTGCATTGTACTATGACATTAACATGGCTACAATGACATCCCTAGGTGATAGGAATGTTTCAGCTGCAGATAATCCTATGGGAACCTCATATATACAGTTCGTTGTTGATTGAAACATAGTTATGTGGTACATGACTGTGTCTATGTCCTGTTGGTTCTGTCTCAGTGGAGAACGCTGATACGGATGCCCTGTACGTAATTCAGAGATTATATCCAGTGTCATTCTAATGAAACTGTTTTGGATCTCCATTGGTCTTTAGAACAGCTTTCTACAAAGTACAGATTTTTTCACTTGATTTTGGATTTGATCTAAATGAGGCAAACCAAGAAATCAGCCACTCTGTAATCAATACAAAAATCAATGCTGGAATAGTGAATTGTCTGAAGTGCTTTCTCTTTTCCTACAACTCCATCTATGAGAAGCAGTCTGGGATCTTTGTTGGGAAATCTGTCATACAAAGATCATGGTGGATAACATGGCACTCTAAAGGCAGTTTCTAGTGAAATAAAAGTTAATGGAGCAAAATGCCTTTCTATAGAGTCATGAATGTAATACTGAAAGGAAAAAAATAAATGCTTCCCCACCATACTTAATTAGGTTTTGGAAGGAGGAGGCAAATTAATAAAACAGCATGGCAATTCCCAGAGGTATAGATTTTCAACAGATTACTTATATAAAGCTATAAAAATGCATGGCATGAGATACTTTTAATGACCCTTAAAACCTTTTTAAAAACAATAATGTTTTTAATAATTCAGATTTATTAATTATCTCAGAAGTAATGTATTAAAAATGAGGGTATAGGCTAGGCACAGTGGCTCACACCTGTAATCCCAGCACTTTGGGAGGCCAAGGTGAGCAGATCATGAGTTCAGAAGATTGAGACCATCCTGGCCAACATGATGAAATCCTGTTTCTCCTAAAATAAAAAAATTAGGCGGCCGTGGTAGAGCACACCTGTAGTCCCAGCTACTCAGAAGGCTGAGGCAGGGAAATTGCTTGAATCCTGGCAGTAGAGGATGCAGTGAGCTGAGATTGAGCCACTGCACTCCAGCCTGGCAACAGAGCAAGACTCTGTCTCGCAAAAAAAAAAAAAAAAAAAAAAAAAAAAAAAAAAAGAAGGTATATTGTGCACTAGAAATTATCACTATGTAGGTACAATTTTCTTAACAGACAATTGTGTTGTGTAAATATGTATAAAATAGCATAGTTATCTGAAAGTATTCTTTACAATATCCCTGAGAAGAAAAAAGCTTAATCCTTGAGTAGTGCCATGACTTCTCATATGAGATAAACCAACAGAGTTTATTTTTCAGGTCTTAAAGCGCTTTACCTGGCATTCTAAATACCTATAAAAGAAATGTAATAAATGCTGTTCTATTTTATGTTCTATAAAAATAAAATCTTCAGTTGGTGATTAATTTACTTATCTACAATAAGTCTTGAATACATAATTGTTTCAGAGCACATTATTAGGACTTTAGGTAAGAAAAGATAAAGCAAATAGATTTTGACCCACAAAATTACAGATTTGGGGAGGGGCAAGAAGTGACAGGCAAAAGCAAAAAAAAAAAAAGTGAAGATGATTTTTACTTAAATGATAGGCATAAATAAAATACATCAAAAGACTTGTCATGTTCTTTCTCTTTCTCTTAACTTTGTAAGTTTAAATAGACTATAAATGTTTGGAAAGAAGGTATACACACACACTCTTCTCAAGTTTCTGATGTATTTGGCTAATGGCAGACAAGCTTAGTGGAAGCCAGTTGGCCACATCTTCAGCATATCTCAGTGCAGCTTCCTTTGGCCACCAGAGTGCCCGAAGAGGGATATAGAGCTGTAAACAAGGTATAGCACTGTTAAGGGATATATAGCTGCACAAAGTAAGTCTTTCCAGATCTGGAAAGCTTAATTTTGTCTTATACTTTTTTTATACCAGGGATGTAAGTTACTATTTAGAAAGAATTTAAGCAATATGTGCCCTTACTGGAAAAAAGAAAATAAGACATCTGGAGCTATGGTTCTCAAGCCAAACTTGGCAGAAAGCTTATTCAGAGGAAAAAGCAGAATGAATGCTCATATATCGGTGAATGGTGTCCTGACTCTAGCTTTCTAGGATCTTGGGAAGCCCAGTTCCACCCACAGAGTTTTTCCTCCTCTAACCCCATATCCCCAAATGACCACCAAGAGTTATAAGTCAATGGGATATTGAGAAGTGAATAACAGATTTATGGATAATATATCCTGGACAAGCTGAGTACTTGTGCATATTTGAGAGACGTGGCAAATATTAAAGCTGTCTAAATGCAGCTTTTATACTACTATGAAATAAAAATATATGTAAAAAAACACCATAAAGTTTATTAGCCACTCAAGATCTGTAGGAGGAAATTATATTCAGGTATTATATTAGAACATGAATAATATGTTAATCTAAATCTGAGTCAAAACATACCAAGAAGGCAATGTTTACTACCACTGAAGTTATTTTATAAATTGAGTTATATTTTTGTAAACTTATATCAACATCATTTTTGTTTCTTATCTTTTTTATTTCTCCCTTCTCTGGCCATTCCACCAACAGTCCCAGATGACCATAAACAATGTTTCCCAAAGCATGGTACATATGGTGCTGATGGTACCTGAGATGGTTTTATGTGGTTCAAGGAGGTTTTACTTTTACAGTCAATATATATAATAAAACAATATAATGAAACACATCAACCTGCAAATTCACAGGTAAAAAATTTAAATAAATTTATACAAAATAAAGTGAGTGAATTTAATAAAGTAATAAGGAAATAACAGTAGGGGTGGCACTCAGAGGGAAAAATGTGAGGGTGGCACTCAATGTGGAAATACAGCTATATATTATAGGGAAAGAAACTGATTCTTAGTATGAAATAGCATTTGTGTCTTTGTCCTCTAATGGAGCTCATGTCTCTTTAGGAAAGTGAAATAGCAATTTTCATTGGGGTCTTAGAGAGCCTTATTTAGGGGGTCCACACACCCTATCCAATCAAACTGGTAAAAATCCAATGAGAGGTTAAAAAAGAAAACAATGCATCTAAAGAACTTAAAAATGCTTGGAATATATAGAGGGTATTTTTTTTATTATTATTATACTTTAAGTTCTAGGGTACATGTGCATAATGTGCAGGTTTGTTACATATGCATACTTGTGCCATGTTGGTGTGCTGCACCCATCAACTCGTCAGCACCCACCAATTCATCATTTATATCAGGTATAACTCCCCAATGCAATCCCTCCCCCCTCCCCCCTCCCCATGATAGGCCCCAGTGTGTGATGTTCCCCTTCCCGAGTCCAAGTGAGCTCATTGTTCAGTTCCCACCTATGAGTGAGAACATGCGGTGTTTGGTTTTCTCTTCTTGTGATAGTTTGCTAAGAATGATGGTTTCCAGCTGCATCCATGTCCCTACAAAGGACGCAAACTCATCCTTTTTTATGGCTGCATAGTATTCCATGGTGTATATGTGCCACATTTTCTTAATCCAGTCTGTCACTGATGGACATTTGGGTTGATTCCAAGTCTTTGCTATTGTGAATAGTGCCACAATAAACATACGTGTGCATGTGTCTTTGTAGTAGCATAATTTATAATCCTTTGGGTATATACCCAGTAGTGGGATGGCTGGGTCATATGGTACATCTAGTTCTAGATCCTTGAGGAATTGCCATACTGTTTTCCATAATGGTTGAACTAGTTTACAATCCCACCAACAGTGTAAAAGTGTTCCTATTTCTCCACATCCTCTCCAACACCTGTTGTTTCCTGATTTTTTAATGATTGCCATTCTAACTGGTGTGAGATGGTATCTCATTGTGGTTTTGATTTGCATTTCTCTGATGGCGAGTGATGATGAGCATTTTTTCATGTGTCTTTTGGCTGTATGAATGTCTTCTTTTGAGAAATGTCTGTTCATATCCTTTCCCCACTTTTTGATGGGGTTGTTTGTTGTTTTCTTGTATGTTTGTTTGAGTTCTTTGTAGATTCTGGATATTAGCCCTTTGTCAGATGAGTAGATTGCAAAAATTTTCTCCCATTCTGTAGGTTGCCTGTTCACTCTGATGGTAGTTTCTTTTGCTGTGCAGAAGCTCTTTAGTTTAATGAGATCCCATTTGTCAATTTTGGCTTTTGCTGCTGTTGCTTTTGGTGTTTTAGACATGAAGTCCTTGCCCATGCCTATGTCCTGAATGGTACTACCTAGATTTTCTTCTAGGGTTTTTATGGTATTAGGTCTAACATTTAAGTCTCTAATCCATCTTGAATTAATCTTCGTATAAGGAGTAAGGAAAGGATCCAGTTTCAGCTTTCTATTTATGGCTAGCCAATTTTCCCAGCACCATTTATTAAATAGGGAATCCTTTCCCCATTTCTTGTTTCTCTCAGGTTTGTCAAAGATCAGATGGTTGTAGATGTGTGGTATTATTTCTGAGGACTCTGTTCTGTTCCATTGGTCTATATCTCTGTTTTGGTACCAGTACCATGCTGTTTTGGTTACTGTAGCCTTGTAGTATAGTTTGAAGTCAGGTAGCGTGACGCCTCCAGCTTTGTCCTTTTGACTTAGGATTGTCTTGGCAATGCGGGCTCTTTTTTGGTTCCATATGAACTTTAAAGCCGTTTTTTCCAATTCTGTGAAGAAACTCATTGGTAGCTTGATGGGGATGGCATTGAATCTATAAATAACCTTGGGCAGTATGGCCATTTTCACGATATTGATTCTTCCTATCCATGAGCATGGTATGTTCTTCCATTTGTTTGTGTCCTCTTTGATTTCACTGAGCAGTGGTTTGTAGTTCTCCTTGAAGAGGTCCTTTACATCCCTTGTAAGTTGGATTCCTAGGTATTTGATTCTCTTTGAAGCAATTGTGAATGGAAGTTCATTCCTGATTTGGCTCTCTGCTTGTCTGTTACTGGTGTATAAGAATGCTTGTGATTTTTGCACATAAATTTTGTATCCTGAGACTTTGCTGAAGTTGCTTATCAGCTTAAGAAGATTTTGGGCTGAGACGATGGGGTTTTCTAAATATACAATCATGTCATCTGCAAACAGGGACAATTTGACTTCTTCTTTTCCTAACTGAATACCCTTGATTTCTTTCTCTTGCCTGATTGCCCTAGCCAGAACTTCCAACACTATGTTGAATAGGAGTGGTGAGAGAGGGCATCCCTGTCTTGTGCCAGTTTTCAAAGGGAATTTTTCCAGTTTTTGCTCATTCAGTATGATATTAGCTGTGGGTTTGTCATAAATAGCTTTTATTATTTTGAGGTACATTCCATCAATACCGAATTTATTGAGCGTTTTTAGCATGAAGGGCTGTTGAATTTTGTCAAAAGCCTTTTCTGCATCTATTGGGATAATCATGTGGTTCCTGTCTTTGGTTCTGTTTATATGCTGGATTACGTTGATTGATTTGCGAATGTTGAACCAGCCTTGCATCCCAGGGATGAAGCCCACTTGATCATGGTGGATAAGCTTTTTGATGTGCTGCTGAATCCGGTTTGCCAGTATTTTATTGAGGATTTTTGCATCGATGTTCCTCAGGGATATTGGTCTAAAATTCTCTTTTTTTGTTGTGTCTCTGCCAGGCTTTGGTATCAGGATGATGTTGGCCTCATAAAATGAGTTAGGGAGGATTCCCTCTTTTTCTATTGATTGGAATAGTTTCAGAAGGAATGGTACCAGCTCCTCCTTGTACCTCTGGTAGAATTCAGCTCTGAATCCATCTGGTCCTGGGCTTTTTTTGGTGGGTAGGCTATTAATTGTTGCCTCAATTTCAGAGCCTGCTATTGGTCTATTCAGGGATTCAACTTCTTCCTGGTTTAGTCTTGGGAGAGTGTACGTGTCCAGGAAATTACCCATTTCTTCTAGATTTTCTAGTTGATTTGCGTAGAGGTGTTTATAGTATTCTCTGATGGTAGTTTGTATTTCTGTGGGGTTGGTGGTGATATCCCCTTTATCATTTTTTATTGCATTTATTTGATTCCTCTCTCTTTTCTTCTTTATTAGTCTTGCTAGCGGTCTGTCAATTTTGTTGATCTTTTCAAAAAACCAACTCCTGGATTCATTGATTTTTTGGAGGGTTTTTTGTGTCTCTATCTCCTTCAATTCTGCTCTGATCTTAGTTATTTCTTGCCTTCTGCTAGCTTTTGAATGTGTTTGCTCTTGCCTCTCTAGTTCTTTTAATTGTGATGTTAGAGTGTCAATTTTAGATCTTTCCTGCTTTCTCTTGTGGGCACTTAGTGCTATAAATTTCCCTCTACACACTGCTTTAAATGTGTCCCAGAGATTCTGGTATGTTGTATCTTTGTTCTCTTTGGTTTCAAAGAACATCTTTATTTCTGCTTTCTTTTCGTTATGTACCCAGTAGTCATTCAGGAGCAGGTTGTTCAGTTTCCATGTAGTTGAGCGGTTTTGATTGAGTTTCTTAGTCCTGAATTCTAGTTTGATTGCACTGTGGTCTGAGAGACAGTTTGTTATAATTTCTCTTCTTTTACATTTGCTGAGGGGTGCTTTACTTCCAATTATGTGGTCAATTTTGGAATAAGTGTGATGTGGTGCTGAGAAGAATGTATATTCTGTTGACTTGGGGTGGAGAGTTCTATAGATGTCTATTAGGTCCGCTTGGTGCAGAGATGAGTTCACTTCCTGGATATCCTTGTTAACTTTCTGTCTCGTTGATCTGTCTAATGTTGACAGTGGAGTGTTGAAGTCTCCCATTATTATTGTATGGGAGTCTAAGTCTCTTTGTAAGTCTCTAAGGACTTGCTTTATGAATCTGGGTGCTCCTGTATTGGGTGCATATATATTTAGGATAGTTAGCTCTTCCTGTTGAATTGATCCCTTTACCATTATGTAATGGCCTTCTTTGTCTCTTTTGATCTTTGATGGTTTAAAGTCTGTTTTATCAGAGACTAGGATTGCAACCCCTGCTTTTTTTTGTTCTCCATTTGCTTGGTAGATCTTCCTCCATCCCTTTATTTTGAGCCTATGTATGTCTCTGCATGTGAGATGGGTCTCCTGAAGACAGCAGACTGATGGGTCTTGACTCTTTATCCAGTTTGCCAGTCTGTGTCTTTTAATTGGAGCATTTAGTCCATTTACATTTAAGGTTAATATCGTTATGTGTGAACTTGATCCTGCCATTATGATATTAACTGGTTATTTTGCTCATTAGTTGATGCAGTTTCTTCCTAGCCTCGAGAGGGTATTTTTACGGGGAATCTGGACGTGGTAATACCAAGAGTGTTTAGAGTTAAAGATGGATTAATCAGAAATCTATTCAGAAGGCACAGAAGGCGGCCAACCTCTACTCAGCTGATCTGTGGTCTTGACAAAGGGCAAGTGCTACAGGAACTGTAACGGAGATGGAGAGGGAGCGCAATGGCACTGGAGTCCAATGCTGGTTCTGCCAAAGATTGGTCATATGCCCCAGGGCAGCCCCATTTAAATCAGGATATTTTAAACACAGAGATAATACATGTTTATGATGTACATCTTCAATGAATTGCATTGCTTTTCCTCCTACCTAGATTTGCCATTATAGATTTTTGGTTTGTTTACATGCCTCTTTGCATGTGTATATATTCTTAAAACTGATGTAATACATATTATACAAAACAAAACAAACAACAAAACCCCTCAATGTAGAAATGTATGAAGAAGAAAAGTCCCTAATAGTATAACAATCTAAAGGTGACATACTAAACTTAAGAGCTATGTATCTTTATAGGATTTCCATGTTGCATATCCCCCTTGAGGGGATGCCAGTCAATTGATTATCATAGAAGACTATGAATGATGTCTCCTCGCACTTCAGAAAACACCTACCAGATATGGTAGCTCTGTTTATGAACCTGGAATATTTTTAATGGTATTACTTAAGCATTATAGGTGTATACCTGTGTTTACCACAATTGAAATTAGGTTGTACATAACGTTCTACAACTGGCATATATTTCAGTGTTCTTAGAATTCAGTACATGTACATCAACTGGCATATATTTGGCTTCTGTACAAATCAATACATGTACATCTGCCTCATTTTTTAATAGCTGTAGAGTACTCCATTTACCAATGCCTCATAATTTAATTCCTTGTTTATGGATGTCTGGATTACATCTAAACTTTTTCTATAAAAGTGTGGTTGCAACCGTGAAAAGTTATGCTGGAAGATTTCAGTTAGAAAATTGGACCCATAAATTATTTATGTAATTAAAATTTATTCACAGACAAAATAGAAATGATTTTCTGAATATCTTTGTAAAATATCTGATAGTCAGAATCACCCCCATCCCTCAACATACTTATTTTTAAAAACAAATAAATACTTGCCGTCTGCCATGATCATGTTATGTTCTTTAATACAGCAGTCCATTTTAATGGGTTGGGTTTTTCCTTTTTCAAAACACCAGCTCACAGGTGTCCACACAATACTGAAAAATGAAAGGATTTTCTAAGGTGATGAGGGGGAAAGTAATTAATGTGGGCATAGTAGTCTAATGTTCTTCTTGGTGGGGTTCAGCATCTGTTAGAGAAGAAAACAGAGGCAATAACATTAGCAAGTAACCAAACCAGACAAGTGGAGAGGTAGAGAGATGCGAGTCTTGTGTAAGTCACCATGATCAGAAGATCCTATAGCTAGCAGGACCTTCAGAATACCTACATGAATAATCTCACAAAGATAGACCTATCTCTAAAGAGAACTGGTTCTAGGTATGACTGTGAACCTTCTCTGTCCTTCTTCTTCCTCTGAGTGCCTCTCCTCCTTTTAAGAGATCCCTTCCCATCCAGCCCAGGATGTTTTTCTATCTTGTGGTTTTGGTTTACAGGGACCCTCTTCTATTTTACTATGCTTACTCATTCTTGTAAACTGGGCTGAGTTTGGGGCCTGAAGATGTAGTATGTTACAACAGGAATAGACTTCTAGTTCAATTTTTTTCATATTACAGATGAACAAACTGAAACCAGGGGAGGCTAAGTGACCTATCACAGATCATACAGAGAGATTTTATAAACTGTTTTTATAACTAGTACTCTATCATTCATTCCAGATATTTTTTTCTCACCCATCTACTGAAATTCCTTCTCAGTTTCTCAAAGAGGGAGTGTAATAATTGATGACTAGGTCTTAGTATCTCTAAGGTATTTGAATTTTAACTGGGGAAAAGGCCTTGACCTGGAAATTTTCTAATACTGGAATTGAAAGTTAGATGTTGGGAGCAAATAAGGAGGAAGACACATTGGAGACAGAGAACATCAAATTCTAAACCTTTCGTTCATCAAGCCAGCCATATTCAAGCATATCATTTTAGTTAGATGCAAGTTTCTAATTTAGTAGATACATACAGTAGTTGCAGTGCAAAAAAATTTTAAAAAGCTAAATCATGCTGGTTTTCTTCTGCTGCCCCTGCAGTATGGTGGAATATAGGTGTTGTTGGTAAGATTCAACTACCTCATGTAAATAAGTCTTAGGATAATACCATATTGATGATCAAATGTACAGAGAGATTGAAGTAAAGCCTCCTTAGGATATAATGTCTATAGAAAATGACTGGCTTGAGAAGGACCTGGATCTAGCTAGCCATCAGTTTATTCCTATGCTAAATAGTTCTGCACAAGTTTATCATAAGGTACAAACAGCGGTAGATCAACAGAGAAAGAGAATAAGCAAATTAGTGCCAGAATATGAAATTGTATATAATGGATTTTTAGGGAAAATTCATTGTTTCTTTAAATCTACCCCTACCCTACACTGGCTTCTCCAAATGTTAGGTATTTGCTATATCTGTTGTATAAATGTGACACTAAATATAAATGCTCAGATAGATATGATCATTTTGCTGTAAGGGGTCCATGGCCAGAGACCAGAGTGAAGGCTGTGAAATTATAAGAAATATATGTATTGGTCTCTGCCCCCATTCCCTGGAACAAGGCTCCTAAAATCCTTGTAATTTCCTGAGTGATAGGGATGCTAGGAGAATCTTTTGTTCTAATATTTGGTCTTTGACCCTGGTTCCTGACACAGCAATCCTAAATATCCCTTGTAGTTTCCAGGGTGATAGGAGCATCTTTTGTTCTAATGGGGCAACTCTTAGTGGGCTCCTAGATGGGCAGTGGTCACCAGAAAGACTAAGCCATATTTATAAGATTGGAGCTTTCACTCCTGTATTCCCCATTATCAGGAAAGGGAAGAGAGGCTGGAAATGGAGTTAATAATTGATTATACATACATGATGAAACCTTCATAAAAATCCCTGAACTATGGGGTTTGGGGAACTGCTTCTGGATAGCAGAATGGATAGTGGAGGTTCCTGGAGGGTGAAGTGACTTGAGAGGGTATGGGAGCTACATGTGCCTTCCCACATACCTTACCTTATGCATCTCTTCCATCTGGCTCTTTGTATCCTTTCTTTATAATAAATGAGTGGAGGTAAATACAGTGTTTCCCCAAGTTCTGTGAGCTGCTCCAGCAAATTAATAGAATTCAAGGTGGGAGTCATTGGAACTCCAATTTATAGCCAGCTGATCAGGCCACAGCCTGGGGTTTGCAGTCGGCATCTGAAGTTGGGGCAGTCTTGTAGGATCAAACCCTTAACCTGTGGGATCTGATACTATCTCCTGTGGGACAGTATCAGAATTAAACTGAATTAGAGCTGGTGTCTCCAACAGAATCTGCCAAAAAATTGCTTGGTATGTAGAGGAAAAAAAATATCCACACATCTGACGTCAGAGGTGTTGAGTGACTGTGTGAAAGTAGAGAGTAGGAAAAACACTCGGGTTTTTTCTATATCACAACAGTCTCACATATAGAAAACCTTAAAGACTCCACCAAAAAAAAATTTGCACTAAAAAATAAATTAAGTTATTTTGCAGGATACAGAATCAACATATAAAAAATTATAGCATTTCTGTATACTAGCAATGAGCTATCTGAAGAAAATCCAGAAAACCAGTTTACAGTAGCTACCAAAAAATAGCAAGAAATTTAATCAAAGAGGTGAAAGATCTGTACACTGAAAGCTATAAAACATTATGAAATAAATTGAAGACACAGAAAGATATCTTGTGTTCATGGATTAGGAGAACTAATGTTGTTAAATGTCCATATTACAAAGTGATCTACAGGTTCAACATAATCCCTATCAATATTCCAATGACAATTTTCACAGAAATAGAAAAAATAATACTAAAATTTGTATGGAGCCACAAAAGACCCTGAAGAGCTAATGCAATCTTGAGCAAAAAGAACAAAGCTGGAGGTATCACACTGTCTGATTTCAAAATATAATACAAGGCTACAGTAATCAAAACAGCATGGTACTGACATTAAAAACAGACACAGAATAGAGAGCCCAGAAATAAATCCACACCTTTACAGTTAATTTATTTTTGACAAAGATGTGAAGCATACACAGTGGGAGAAAGAACAATCTCTTCAATAAATAGTGTAGGGAAAACTGAATATCCACATGCAGAAGAATGAAATCAGACCCTTAGATCACACCATATAAAAAATCAACTCAAAATAGATGAAACACACTTAAACATAAGATCTGAAACTGTAAAACTACTAGGAAAAAACACAGGGGAAAAGCTCTATGACATTGCTTTGGGGGATGATTTTTTTGGAGATGATCCCAAAAGCACAGGCAACAAAAGCAAAAATAGACAAATGAGATTACATCAAACTAAAAAGCTTTGCACATAAAGGAAATAATCAGCAGAGTGAAAAGATAACTTACAGAATGGGTGAAAATATTTGCAAATCATGCATCTGATAAGGGGTCAATATCTAAAATATATAAGCAACTCAAACAATTCAATAGCAAGAAAGCAAATAAGCCAATAAAAAAATGTGCAAAAGGCCTGTAATCCCAGCACTTTGGGAGGCCAAGGTGGGCAGATCATGAGGTCAGGAGATCGAGACCATCCTGGCTAACACGGTGAAACCCCATCTCTACTAAAAATACAAAAAAAATTAGCTGGGCATGGTGGCGGGCACCTGTAGTCCCAGCTACTCAGGAGGCTGAGGCAGGAGAATAGCATGAACCCAGGAGGTGGAGCTTGCAGTGAGCCAAGACCACAACACTGCACTCCAGTCTGGGCAACAGAGTGAGACTCCATCTCAAAAAATAAATAAATAAATGAAAAGGCAAACGACCCTGAATAGATATTTCTCAAAACAGACATATAAATGACCAAACAGGTATATGAAAAAAAAAAAAAAAAGCTCAACGTCATTAATCATCAGGGAAATTCAAATTAAAACTCTAATAAGATACCACCTGACACCTATCAGGATGGCTATTATCAAAAAGATGAGTAAGTGTGGAAGGTAAGGGAAATGTTACATACTGTTCCTGGGAATGTAAGTTAGCATGAAAAGCAGTATGATGGTTCCTCAAAAAATAGATCTACCATATGATCCAGCAAAGGAAAGTATGTTGGTGGGATATCTGCACCCCTATGTTCATTGAGCACTATTCAAA
The DNA here is from genome assembly GCF_002776525.5 of Piliocolobus tephrosceles. Lineage (NCBI taxonomy): Eukaryota > Metazoa > Chordata > Mammalia > Primates > Cercopithecidae > Piliocolobus > Piliocolobus tephrosceles. Next base: position 76,178,877 of record NC_045444.1, read on the forward strand.
ATAACCAAGATGTGGATTCAACCTAAGTGTCCATCAACAGATGAATGGATGCTATTCAGCCTTAAAAAAAGAAGATAGTCTTTCCATTTGCAATCACATGGATAAACCTTGAAGATATTATGTTAAGTGAAATAAGCCAGGCACAGAAACACAAAAATCACATGATCTCACTTAAATGTGGACTCTAGGAGAGTTGAACTCATAGAAGCAGAGAGCAGAATGGTGGCTGCCTGGGTCTGGGGTTGTAGAAAGTGGATATTGGGGAATTGTTGGTCAAGGACACAAAATTTCAGTTGTGAGAAATAAATTCAAGAGATTTCTTGTACATTATGGTGATTGTATTTAATAAAATGCATTATACACTTGAAATTTGCTTAGAGAGTAGATTTTAAGTGTTTTTCATCACAAATACATGAGGTAATACATACGTTAATTAGCTTAATTTAGCCATTCCACAATGTATACATACTTCAAAACATCATGTTGTACACCATAAATATATATAATTTTTGTCAATTTTTAAAAAATAGTTGTAGTATTAGGACTGGTTAATGAGAGTGTACAAATGAAACCCATGAACTAAAAACAGAATTAGAATACATGGTACATAGGAAAGGTGTTTGAACTTATATGGGGTCTCGTTCATTGAAAATATAAAATACTACTGTTAAAGGTGAAACCTGCTAGAAATTGATGTTAATCCTGGGACCAGGGATGCAATAGTTTTATTAAATGATGCTTTGTGGGATATAGCTTTAAAATAAACTATACAAATTGAGAAAAGATTAACATAGAACTGGTTGGTTTAAGTTTATCAATTATTGGTATTTTATTAAATGCTCTTAAAAACGTATTTATGTAATACCTTTATTTCGTAATAAATTTATTTATTATCAAAGGTGTTGAATGATTTAAAAATGTATTTATAACATGGGTACCTTTTAGTTTAATACTTAATGTCATAAGCTTATTATAACCATTACATCTTATAATTATTTACACAGTAGCCAGTAATAAAACCTTTAATATTTTTAGAAAATTCTTAAATTTTAAAAGGCATAGTGAAATAGGATGGATTTAAAAATAAGAATCTTATTTCCTATTCCCAGATTGCCAATGGTTATTTAAGTCCCTGGAGGGAAGTTAACTTTAAATGTGTGTGTTTTAATTTATCCTTCTGTTAAGTTAAATTTGATCTATTTTGTTAATCTGTGTTTTCCCAAGGGTGCATCTTTCTGTATTGCTATTCTATATTGTTAAATACTGAAGTTGCCTTACAGTTGTTTATAAATGATTATGAACAGTGATAAGTATCAGTGTGCATAAATATTTTTCTTTATTTGGAGTATTTATTATGATATATTCCTATAAGGAGAATTATTGATATTATAACTCTTCAAAGCTATGGGATCATTTAAATTTCAGGAACTTTCAGGATTTAAAATTTTAACAGGGTCTTCATTGAAGGCATCTTATTTACTATTCATTTGTCACTACTTTAATAATCAAAAACATTTTAAACAACTTTTTTATGTTTAGTATTTGGATTACTAAAAGGTGCATTTGTTATCTATTTTGGCATGAATAAATTTAGGGTGATTGAAAATGAGGTAGATTTTTTCCCAGTAACTTCTCAGTCACATTTTCTTCCTCCTACCTACTATGCTAGATGCACTGGATGCTGTAAATCAGAACTGAGTTCCAGTCTCAGCTAGCATTTCCCTTTGTTCTTGCTACTCAAGGTGTGGAACATGGTTTGTAAAATCAGTATCATGTGGGAGCTTGTTTGAAATGTAGAATCTCAGCCTTCATCCTATACCTATTCAATTAGAATATGCATTTTTAAAGATCTCTGCGTGATTTATATGCACACTAAATTTTGAAAAATTCGTGTTATGCAACTTTCGGCAGGTCACTGAATCTCTCTCCTCCTTGGTTTCTCTTCAGTCAAATGATGGGGTTGGCCAAATAATGTGTAGAAATTTTAAAACTGGAAGGAACTCATTAATAATAAGGATTATTGGTTTAGAGCATGGGTTCTGAAACCAGTGTTGTCTGAGTTTGAGTCCCAGCTCTACTGCTTAATGTGTGACCTTGGGCAGATCATATAGCATCTCCATGCTCTAATTTCCTCATTTGAAAATTAGGGATTATAATGGTATCTATTTCAAGAAGTTGTGATATTTAAATGTAATAGATGTAAAGTATATAGATTAGTGCTTGGTACAGAGTAAGCACTATACAAACATGAACTCTTCATAATTTAAGATTCTTGATTGACTAGCATTCTAGAACACATGAAGATGCCAATTTACTTGAAAGATACTAGTTGGGGCATTTTCATCGTTAGTATGAGTTTGAAGGAGTGAGGAAAGTGCCATGGAGAAAGTGGGAATTTGGAACAGTTTTATGGGATAACTAAATTTGAGACTGATTAGAAAAAAAAGCATTCGGGGCATTCCAGGTGAAACAAAAATTCCTGGCATGTAGTAGACAACGATGTATTTATTTGGTGTATTCCTTCTAAGGAACAAGTAAATATATGGGTGTCTACTACATGTGAACAAATAAATATATGGGTGTCTACTATGTGCCAGGAATTTTGAGGAAGGGATAGAGTGGCTAGAATCAGAAAGTTTGTTAGGCAGCTAAGGGGCTAAGATTGAATCATCTTAATTCCAAACTTAAAAATGTTAGCTTTAACTGCCAGGTCCGTCCCACAGACCCTGGCCAAGCAATGGATGAAAGGAGTACTCAGACACAGGTATGAAGTGTAAGAGCAGCTAGGGGACTGCCCAGCACTAGCAGCCTAAGAGTGAGTAGTCTGCATAAGCTGGAGCTGCTTGCTTCATTCAGCACAGACATAATGCCAAAAGCCTGGAGCATACACAATCTGCAGGTAATTAACATTATTGTTCCCACTTTCAGGGAGCAGTCACGCACGCAGATGATCAAAGGTTGGTTTCTGGACAATATAAGTAAACAAGCCTGTTTCAGATAAATTCCCCTACACTTCCTTGTACCTACTTCTTGCCCTCTGCCTCAGGGTCAGAGAACAGCTGCCTTCAGCTATTCTCCCCCAAAGCCATGCAGAGCCAGAGCCTTCTGACCTTTCAGAAGGCCTGCTCCTTTCCCTATAGTTTCTCCCACCACTCTGACCAATCTCCCACATTTAACTATGAGAAACAGAGAAATTGTATTCTTTTCTGGCAAATAGAATAAAGTAAATACAGAAAAGCATTAGTAGATGGAATGGGTTAGTAGAAGAGAAAGTAAAAGGGATAAGAACCAAGATTTGGTTATTAGATTTTGGAGAATACGTAGTGCAGGAAGCAATTATGACTCTAAGATTTTAAGTCTGAAGGACCAGGTGCTTTTGGCAAAAATGGGAATATAGTAAAAGCTCCTTTGAGGAAAAGATTGCTTTTGGAAGTGTTGAAGGTAGTACTTCCAGTAAATGTGTTGATGTAGCAGAATGCACTTCATTCAGAACAGGGACAAGCATACGTTTACCTTTTATTTTTTGTATTATTGAGCACATTACTAGCATCAAACTTTCAAATTGTCATATTATGTCATCCATATCATCAATAAGCTAGGCAATCCAGCTTTGCTTTATCCTAACAATGTCAATTTTGTGCGGAAAATGGTTGAATCTATAAAAATTTGAACTTCAAATTTTTGATGAGCAGTAAGAAAATATAAAACAAAGGAAAACTTTAAAATTCTGGAATGATTATATCTTTGTTTCCTTTGTATAGTTCAAATTCTCAAATTGTGTCTACCTAAATATGTTTTAAATGAATTTAAATGGTTTGCAGTATTGGCTTTTTGTGAACCAAAAAAAGAACTTGAAAGATAGTAAGTTTCAGCTCTATTATTTCATTATCCTGGTCCCTGGATACCATTTATACTCAGCCTGAAATAAATTAAGAACAAATTAAATATGTAGCTTTCAGACTTTTCTAAAGCACTCCTAGACCTAGAAGACAAAGGTCTTCATCTTTTTGTGCAGGAAATAGCCTAGCCTGGTTTACTGTCCCTGAGACCATTAGCCTTCATGAATAATATTTACCAGAGTCTTTTGCCTTTAAACTACACAGGAGCAGAAAAACTGGAGAGTGGCATGTGTGTTATAATACTGATTATTGGGTGAAAAGTGCATTTGTGAGCAAATCTCGTGCTGCCTAGCAACTGTTTCTAGGCAGAGTGGCTGGGAGCCAGCTGTTGTCATCATTCAGGAGCTATCAGCCTATTTCTACATACTTTACATCTGTTTTGGATTATTTGGATTCCAGTTGTAAGGTACAGTTTTTCTTAGCAACTCTTAAGGCAGTACTAAATATTTTGCTTTTTAGTGATTGACACACTAAAACCTCACTTTCTACCCATCTCTGAATGTAAAAACTATACAGCTTTTTAACTATAATGGAATATATGTCTGAAGTTGGGTACTTTCATGTTTTTAAAAACCATTGATGTCCATTCCTTTTAGGCCTAAACTCTAGCACATTCTTAAGTGGTCTAGGACTACACCCAGGTTTCTACCTACTACTGAGAGTGTAAGAGGTGGTATGAAACATCCTTCAGAAACTTTTAACTCATCCTCTGAAAAATTCATTCCTGGCCTTCTTTGTGTAGTTACTACTTTCCCTACTGATCATGATTTATTTTCTTGCCCCTGACCCTTGCAGCAGGATAGAGCTCAGTTAATAGAAGTGAAGCAGTAGATGGTAGAGTAACTAGAGGTTATGCCAGAACTTGATGAGGAGCAGATGGGCCACATTAGTGGAGTAGAAGTCCCTCCAGGGAGAATAGTGCTCACAAAAATTGAAGGAGTATACAGTAAGTACTATGGCCCAATACTGTTTGAGTACTTCCTGATGCTCCTAGGCAGTTCAGCTCTCTAATTCTGTCCAAGCTTCTTGTTCACACAGTCACTAAATACTTAAGTGTACACTTGCATTCAGTCAACCATGCATTCATCCTTTTATCCCCATGGCTGCCAAGAAGTCTCATCCACTTTCCTTGCTCATTTTCTTACAGCTGTCTAGTCTCCAAACTCATTCCTATTTATCTGTAAACCCACTTCCTCTGTGCCCTCAACCTTTTTACAGGGCACTCCATCACATCTTTTAAAATTGGAACCCCAAGGACCTTACTTCATTTTCATTTCCCTCCAACAGAGGCTGTTCTTTGTCCATACCTCATAAGCCAAAGCCAAGAGATAGGTTTTACCATCTTTAGCTCCCTATGCCACTTCTAGGCCAGTTTCACGAGAAGCCCCTCTTCATTTGGGAGAATACGACTTAAGAGCATAGAACTTGGATATAGACCCTTATTTGGAGATATTAACCTTTCTGAGCCTCAATTTCCACATCTGAAAAGAAGGATAACAATATCATTTGGCAAAGTTGTTACGAGGATTAAATTTATACATTCTTTTCACAAGCCTTTGTGGATTACTATGTGCCAGGCACTTTTTAAAGTACTCAACAAAACAAATAATTCCTACTCTCATGAAGCTTGTAGTTTCATGAGGGGAATAAAATCTTCTTTAAACAAGTAAATACATAAACACAATGACAAAATCTGATATGAAAGAAAGTATATCAAGTGTTTAATTGGAAGTAAGATTTAGATGGTGGTGAGCTGGTTAGGAGAAAGGCTTGGTTAGGAGGTGGCATTTAAAGTTACAATAGAAGGATAAGTAGGATTTAGGCAAAGGAGCAAAGGATAGAGGGCATTACAGACATAAGGCAGCTTGGCACTTTCTAGATACTGAAAAAGGGCCATTATGAAAGGGAGAGGTGTTACAGAGTGCAGTCAGAGATGTAGGCTGGGGCAGAATTTATGGGACCTGAATATGAAGGCTATATTAGTCCATTCTCACACTGCTGTGAAGAAATACCTGAGGCTGAGTAATTCATAAAGGAAAGAGGTTTAATTGACTCACAGTTCTTCAGGGCTGGGAGGCCTCAGGACACCTACAATCGTGGCAGAAGAGGAAGCAAACACATTGTTCTTTGTATGGTGGCAGCAAGGAGTAGTGCCAAGCAAAGAGGGAAAAGCCCCTTATAAAACCATCAGATCTCATGAAAACTCACTATCACAAAAACAGCAACATAGAGGTAACCACCCCCATGATTCAATTACCTCCCACAACATGTGGAGGTTATGGGAACTACAATTCAAGATGACATTTGGGTGGAGACACCCAAACCATATCATTCCACCCCTAGCCCCTCCCAAATCTCATGTTGTCACATTTCAAAACACAATCATGCCTTCCTAACAGTCCCCCAATATCTTAACTCATTCTATCATTAACCCAAATGTCCAAGTCCAAAGTCTCATCTGAGACAAGGCAAGTCCCTTCCATCTATGAGCCTGTAAAATCAAAAGCAAGTTAGTTACTTCCTAGATACTATGGAGGTACAGGCATTGGGTAAGTACACCTATCCAAAATGGGAGAAATTGGCCAAAACAAAGGGGCTACAGACCCCACGCAAGTCTGAAATCCAGTGGGTCAGTCAGATCTTAAAGCTCTACAATGATCTCCTTTGATTCCATGTCCTCTGGGTCACACTGATATAAGAGGTGGATTCTCATTGTCTTGGGTAGCTCTACCGCTGTGGCTTTGCAGGGTATAGCCCCCTCCTGGCTGCTTTCATGGGCTGCTGTTGGGTGTCTGTGGTTTTTTCAGGTGCACAGTGCAAGCTATCTGTGTATCTACCATTCTGGGGTCTAGAGGACCCCTCACAGCTCCACTAGGAAGTGCCCCAGTGGGATCTCAGTGTGGGCTCCCATGCCACATTTCCCTTCTGCACTGCCCTAGCAGAGGTTCTCCACAAGGGCTCCATTCCTGCAGCACACTTCTATTTGGACATCCAGGCATCTTCTGAAATCTAGGCAGAGGTTCCCAAACCTCAATCCTTGACTTCTGTACACCTGCAGGCTCAACACCATGTGGAAGCTGCCAAGGCTTGGATCTTGCACCCTATGAAGCCAAGGCCAAACTGTACCTTGGCCCCTTTTAGCCATGGCTATGACACAGGGCACCAAGTCCTGAGGCTGCATACAGCAGGGAAGCCCTGGAGCTGGCCCATGAAACTATTTTTTCCTCCTAGGCCTCCAGGCCTGTGATGGGAGGGGCTGCTGTGAAGGTCTCTGACATAGCCTGGAGACATTTTTCCCATTGTCTTGGGGATTAACATTTGGCTCCTCATTACTTATGCAAATTTCTGCAACGGGCTTAAATTTCTGCCCAGAAAATGTGTTTTTCTTTTCTATCACATTTTCAGCCTGCAAATTTTCCAAATTTTTATGCTCTGCTTCTTTTTGAACACTTTGCCACTTAGAAACTTCTTCTGCCAGATACCCTACATCATCTCTCCCAAGTTCAATGTTCTGCAGATCTCTAGGGCAGGGGCAAAATGCCACCTGTCTGTTTGCTAAAGCATAGCAAGTGTGACCTTTACTCCAATTCCCAACAAGTTTCTTATCTCCCTCTGAGACCACCTCAGCCTGGACTTCATTGTCTATATCACTATCAGTATTTTGGTCAAGGCCATTCAGTAAGTCTCTAGGAAGTTCCAAACATTCCCACATCTTCCTGTCTTCTGAGCCTTCCAAGTCTCTGGGAAGCTCCAAACTTTTCCTTATTTTCCTGTCTTCTTTGGAACCCTCCAAATTGTTCCAACCTCTGCCTGTTACACAGTTTCAAAGTCGCTTCCACATTTTTAGGTATCCTTATAGCAGCACCCCACTCTACTGGTACCAGTTTACTATATTAGTCTCTTCTCACACTGCTGTGAAGAAATACCTGAGACTGGGTAATTTATAAAGAAAAGAGGTTTAATCGGCTCACGATTCTGCAGGGCTAGGGAGGCCTCAGGAAACTTACAGTCATGGTGGAAGAAGCAAGCACATCCTTCTTCATATGGTGGCAGCAAGGAGCACTGCTGAGCAAAGAGGGAAAAACCCCTTGCAAAACCATCAGATCTCATGAGAACTCATTCACTATCAAGAAAACAGCAGCATGGGAGTAACCACCCCCATGATTCAGTTACCTCCCACGGAGTCTCTCCCATGACATGTGGAGATTATGGGAACTACAATGCAAGATCACACTTGGGTGGGGACACAGCCAAACCATATCAAAGGAGTTTTACTGTTGTTGAGTAAAGGGGGCTTGCTACCCAATGTGCTAGAAGCCAATAATATGATACCTGGTTTTTGAGAAAAGCTTTATATTGCAAATTGACTCACAAGAGACAAAAGTCAAGCTCAAATCTTTCTCCTCATGCTGACTTTAAGGCAGTAATTTTATTCAAAAAGGTTTAGTGGGAGGATTCTGGGATTAGCAGGTGATTGGCGGAAGGAAAGGTGAGGTAGGGAAAGTCCTCAGGCATGTGCAGTTACCTCTTCCTGCTACTTCATGGGTCCCATGTGCATATTCAAGAGCGAGTTAGTATGAAACATGCAGTGGAAATTCAGGTTGTGATGTCAGCAGGCTTGTTCTGTGCAGACTCCAATCGGTCATATTGGTTCCAACTGATTTCAGCCGGCTTCATTATCTTACAAGTGGAGGGAATTTCAGTGTTTCAGCAAGTTGTTTCTCTTATCTGCCCTCCTGCAAACTCAAGAATTTCTTTTAGTTATGGGCTTCTTTAACTCTTTGTGGCATAGTTTCATTACCTCCATTTAAAATGTCATGAGAAGCAATGATTTTAAGTAAAGGTGTAATATCATTTATGCAATTAAAATATCTCTGAGGACAGTGCTTGGAACACAATACTTGCTTGGTAAATGAAGTTATATTCACATGGGCCTTGCTTTCCAATATTTATGAGGTATAATGTACCTGGGTCACAGTTTTGCTCTCTACCCAACTTCTTGCCACCACACTTTGATTAGCTCGCCAGTGTTCCCACTTCAGAACTCCTTGACATCCACAATTCCAAGACGCCACTCTTTGGAGCTTCCCTGGACCAGAGGCTTCCCTATCTGTGAAATCTTATATGCCAGTAAACTTGTAGGCCTCCACAGTGGTAAGAAATGAGGTGAAAAGAAAGCCAAGTTGTGAAGGGTTGCTTTGAGGCTAACGAACTGGTACTTTTGGTATCAGTGGGCTGGGGGAGGTCCCCAAATGCTGGTAGGACCTTGACTGCAGGCACTGTGCAGGCTCTTGATACCATCGCAAGAATGAATTCAAGGACAAGTCAGAAAATAGTGAAGGTTACACAGATTAATTGCAAAGGGAAAAGTACACCCTCAATAAAAGGGATATGGGTGTACTCCAGAGAGTCACCCACAAGGGGGGTTTGGGGCTGCTACCTTTATGTGTTTCCTTAACCAAGGGGTGGAATATTCATGAAAATTCCTGGAAAAAGGTGGAGATTTCTGGGAACTGCAATGCCACCCATTTTTATACTAAATATGGATGTTCTTAGAACTGTCATGGCACTGGGGGGCAGGGGTGTGTAATTTAGTATGTTAATGAGCATATAATAAGGTCCTATTTGTGAAACCTAGGTCAAATCCAGTGCCATGTTGGGTCCAGTCAGTCTTAGCCAGCTTGGTCCACACCTTGTTTTTCAGGGTTTTATCAGCCCATAGTCTCTAGTCATGTAAAACTGCTGCCTGGAGTGTTTTTATTCTCCTGAAACCACCCTGTATTATTCCTGTCAAACTTTATCCTGTAGGGAGAAAAAAAAATCAACCCTGAACTTTATAGTTCCCTAAACACCATGGCACATGCCGTTTCTTGTGCTTGAAATGTCCCCCCTTTCCAGGATCACCTTCAAGCTCCTAGTCATCCTGTAGATCTAGCTTGGCTCTCATCTCTTCTAGGAAGCCTTCCTTGGCAAATGAGAGTAGTTAGTCACATTACACCTTGTGTATAGCTCTTGGTGTTCTTGTGCCTTACAATCATATGTTTATGTTTTTGTCTCCCTGATTTGAACTGTTTGAGAGCAAGAACTTCTATCCATATTATTGTGTTCTCAGTGTCTGACATAAAGGATTTCTTCAAGATTTTTTGAGTTCTCAAGTCTCACTAAAAAATACAGTACTCTAATAAAAAGTTGGCAAATTGGCTGTAAACAACTGGCAATTTCTCTGTATTGTAATCTAAACCACATTACTTTGCTGAAGTTTATTCAGATATCTTTGCTCTAAAACTTGGCACCAAATTCTAAGAAAATATTCTATTTTATTCATTTTAATTATTTGATTCAGATATAAAAATATGTTAAAAAAAAAAAAACCACACAGGAATCTCATTCCAATATTTGCCTTTCCACCCTTTTTCTCTCTAGTTGCTATAGTTTAACGTTTGTATTCATGTATTTTTTATCCTTCCAGTATTTCTTTATGCAAATATAAATGCATCCTTTTCCCTCCTGTCTTATATAAAAGGTCTTATATAAAAGTAGTCTAGAATATACACTATTTTATTCTTTGCTTTTGTTTTAACATAAAAATTTATTCTGGGCTAGGAGTGGTGGCTCATGCCTGTAAACCCAGAACTTTGGGACGGTGAGGTGGGCAGATCACCTGAGGTCAGGAGTTCGAGACCAGCCTGACCAACATGGTAAAACCCCATCTCTACTAAAAATACAAAAATTAGCCAAGCATGGTGGCACGCCCCTGTAATCCCAGCTACTTGGGAGGCTGAGGCAGGAGAATCACTTGAACCTGGGAGATGGAGGGTGCAGTGAACTGAGATCACTCCATTGCACTCCAGCCTGGACAACAAGAGTGAAACTCTGTTTAAAAAGAAAAAAAAAAAAAAAAAAAAAAATTATTCTGGGAAGGCTGGGCATGGTGGTTCACATCTGTAATCCATTCCAGCACTTTGAGAGGCTAAGATGGGAGGATTGCTTGAGCCCAGGAGTTCAAGACCAGCCTGGGCAATATAGTGAGACCTCATCTCCACTAAAAAAGTTTAAAAATTAGCCAGACCTGGTAGCCCATATCTGTAGTCCCAGCTACTCAGGAGGCTGACACGGATGAATCACTTGAGCCCAGGAGGTGGAGGTTGCAGTAAACAGAGATCAGGTGACAAAGTGAGACCTTGTTCTGGAAATGTTTCCAAGTCAGTAGTAGATAGAACTCTTCCTTTTGCTTTTTTGCAAATGCAGATATACTGTGATTTATACAACCAGTTCCCTACTGCCAGATACTTGTGTTCTAATTTTTTTGCTTTATGAACAAAAACATTGCAATTGATTGTACAACTATCATATTAGCACAGATACTGTCTATCTAATATGCAGTCATGTACTGCATAACAATGTTTTGGTCAACGACCGACTGCATATACTATGGCCATCCCATAAGATTATAATACCATATTTTTACTGTACCTTTTCTATGTTTAGATACACACATACTTAGATAGTATTACAAGTGCCTCTGGTATTCAGTACAGTAACATGTGATACAGGTTTGTAGCCTAGGAGCAATAGGCTATAACTTACAGCCTAAGTTTCTAACTAGGTTTGTGTAGGTACACTCTGTGACTTCACACAATGACTAAATCTCATAATAATACATTTCTCAGAATGTATTTCTGTTATTAAGAAACTCATGATTCTCTTTCTCTCTATATATATGTGGGTATAATATATATATGTATATGTGTATGTATAAATATATATATAACTATATATTTAAAAAATGAGATTGCTAGAAATAAAGGTAAATGCATCTGAAATTTTAGTAGGTATTTCCAGAAACCCCTTCCTGATGGTTATTCCACTTTTCTTTTTTTTTAAGTTTTTATTTTTATTTTTCATTTTTCTGTAAGTTATTGGGGGTACATGTGCTATTTGGTTACATGAATAAGTTCTTTAGTGGTGATATGTAAGATTTTGGTGCACCCATCACCCGAGCAGTATACACTGCACCATATTTGTAGTCTTTATCCCTCACCACCCTCCCAATCTTCCTCCCAGGTCCCCAAAGTCCATTGTATCATTCTTATGCCTTTGCGTCCTCATGGCTTAGCTCCCACATGATGTTTGGTTTTCCATAACTGAGTTACTTCACTTAGAATAATAGTCTGTAGTCTCATCCAGGTCACTGCAAATGCTGTTAATTCATTCCTTTTTATGACTGCTTAGTATTCTGTCATTTATATATATCACAGTTTCTTTATCCACTCATTGATTGATGGCATTTGGGTTGGTTTCATGATTTTGCTATTGTGAATTGTGCCACTATAAACATGCATGTGCAAGTATCTTTTTCAAATTAGCACTTATTTTCCTCTGGGTAGATATCCAGTAGTAAGATTGCTGGATCAAATGACAGTTCTACTTTTAGTTCTTTAAGGAATCTCCACACTCTTTTCCATAGCAGCTGTACGAGTTTACATTCCCACCAGCAGTGTAGAATTGCTCCCTGTTCACCACATCCATGCCAGCATCTACTGTTTTTTGATTTTTTGATTATGTTCATTCTTGCAGGAGTAAGGTGGTACTGCATTATGGTTTTGATTTGCATTTCCCTGATCATTAGTGATGTTGACCATTTTTTCATGTTTGTTGGCCGTTTGTGTATCTTCTTTTGAGAATTGTCCTTTCATGTCCTTAGCCCACTTATTGATGGGATTATTTTTTTCTTACTGATTTGTTTGAGTTTATTATAGATTATGGATATTAGTCCTTTGTCAGATGTATAGATTGTGAAGATTTTCTCCCACTTTGTGGGTTGTCTGTTTACTCTGCTGACTGTTCATTTTGGCATGCAAAAGCTCTTTAATTAGGTCCCAGCTAATTAGTAATTATCTTTGTTTTTATTGCATTTGCTTTTGGGGTCTTGGTCATGAAATCTTTGCCCAAGCCAATGTCTAGAAGGGTTTTTCCAATGTTATCTTCTACAATGTTTATAGTTTCAGGTTTTAGTTTAAGTCTTTAATCCATCTTGAGTTGATCTTTGTATAAGGTGAGAGATGAGGATCCAGTTTCATTATCCTACATGTGGCTTGCCAGTTATCCTAGCACCATTTGTTGAAAACGGTGTCCTTTCACTATTTTATGTTTTTGTTTGCTTTGTCAAAGATCAGTTGGCTGTAAGTGTTTTGGTTTATTTCTGGATTCTCTATTCTGTTCCATTGGTCTATGTGCCTATTTTTATACCAGTACCATACTGTTTTGGAGACTATGGCCTTATAGTATAGTTTGATGTGATGCCTCCAGATTTGTTCTTTTTGCTTAGTCTTGCTTTGGCTATGCGGGCTCTTTTTTGGTCCCATGTGAATTTTAGAATTGTTTTTTCTAACTATGTGAAGAATGATGGTGGTATTTTGGTGGGGATTGTGTTAAATTTATAGATTGCTTTTGGCAGCATGGACATTTTCACAGTATTGATTCTACACATCCATGAGCATGGGATGTGTTTCCATTTGTTTGTATTGTCTGTGATTTCTATCAACAAAGTTTTGTAGTTTTCCTTGCAGAAGTCTTTCAATTACTTGATTAGGCATATTTCTAAGGTTTTGTTGTTGTTGTTGGAGCTGTTGTAAAAGGGGTTGAGTTCTTGATTTGATTCTCTGCTTGGTTGCTGTTGGTGTACAGAAGAGCTACTGATTTGTGTACATTCATCTTGTATCTGGAAACTGCTGATTTTTTTTTTTTTTAATCAGTTCTAGGAGCTTTCTGGAGGAGTCCTTAGGGTTTTCAAGGTAAACAATCATATCATCAGCAAACAGTGACAGTTTGACTTCCTCCTTACCAATTTGGATGCCGTTTATTTCTTTCTCTTGTCTGATTGCTCTGGCTAGGACTTCCAGTACTATGTTGAAGAGAAGTGGTGAGGGTGGGCATCCTTGTCTTGTTCCAGTTCTCAGTAATGCTTTCAACTTTTCCCCATTCAGTATTATGTTGGCTGTGGCTTTGTCATAGATGGCTTTTATTACATTAAGGTATGTCCCTTGTATGCTGATTTTGCTGAAAGTTTTAATCATAAAGTGAGGCTGGATTTTGTCAAATGCTTTTTCTGCATCTATTGAGATGATCATATGGTTTTTGTTTTTAATTCTGTTTATGTGGTGAATGACATTTATTGATTCACATATGTTAAACCATTCCTGCATCTCTGGTATGAAACCCACTTGATCATGGTGGATTATCTTTTTGATATGTTGCTGGATTCAGTTAGCTAGTATTTTGTTAAGGATTTTAGCATCAATGTTCATCAAGGATATCAGTCTGTAGTTTTCTTTTTTGGTTATGTCCTTTCCAGGTTTCGGTATTAGGGTGATGTTGGCTTCGTAAAATGAATTAGGGAGGGTTCCTTCTTTCTCTATCTTGTGGAATAGTGTCAAAAGGATTGGTACCAATTCTCCTTTGAATGTCTGGTAGAATTCTGCTGTGAATCCATCTGGTCCTGGACTACTGTTTTTGATAATTTTTTAATTACCATTTTAATCTCGCTACTTGTTATTAGTCTGTTCAGGGTATCTAATTCTTCCTGATTTAAGCTAGGAGGATTATATTTTTCCAGGAATTTACCCATCTCTTCTAGGTTTTCTACTTTATGTATGTAAAGATGTTCACAGTAGCCTTGAATGATCTTTTGTATTTCAGTGGTGCCAGTTGTAATATCTCCTGTTTCGTTTCTTAGTGAGGTTAGATTTTCTCTCTTTTCTTGGTTAATTTTGCTAATGGTCTATCAATTTTACCTTTTCTTTACTTTCTTTCTTTTTTTTTTTTTTTTTTTTTTGAGACAGAGTTTCACACTTGTTGCCCAGGCTGGAGTGCAATGGCTCAATCTCGGCTCACTGCAACCTCTGCCTCTTGGGTTCAAGCGATTCTCCTGCCTCTGCCTCCTGAGTAGCTGGGATTGCAGGCATGCGCCACCACACCTGGCTAATTTTGTATTTTTAGTAGAGATGGGGTCTCATGATGTTGGTCAGGCTGGTCTCAAACTCCCAACCTCAGGTGATCCACCTGCCTCAGCCCCCAAAGTGCTGGGATTACAGGCAGGAGCCACTATGCCCATTATTTATCTTTTCAAAGAACCAGCTTTTTCTTTCATTTATCTTTTGTATTTTTTTGTTTCAATTTCATTTAGTTTTCTGATCTTGGTAATTTCCTTTCTTATGCTAGATTTGGGTTTGGTTTGTTGTTGTCTCTAGTTTGTTGAGGTGTGACCTTAGAATGTGAGTTTGTGCTCTTTCAGTGTTTTTGATGTCAGTGCTTAGGGTTATGAACTTTTCTCTTAGCATCATCTTCGCTGTATCCCAAGGTTTTGATAAGTTGTATCATTACTGTCATTCAGTTCAAATAATTTTTAAATTTCCATCTTTGTTTTTGACCCACTGTTCATTCAGGAGCAAGTTATTTAAT
This sequence comes from Piliocolobus tephrosceles, assembly GCF_002776525.5. Taxonomy (NCBI): domain Eukaryota; kingdom Metazoa; phylum Chordata; class Mammalia; order Primates; family Cercopithecidae; genus Piliocolobus; species Piliocolobus tephrosceles. The sequence continues at coordinate 76,194,236 of NC_045444.1, forward strand.
TTCCATATATTTGCATGGTTCTGAAGGTTCCTTTTGGAGTTGATTTCCAGTTTTATTCCACTGTGGTCTGAGAGAGTGCTTGATATAACTTGAGTTTTCTTAAATTGATTGAGGTTTTATGGCCTATCATATGGTCTATCTTGGAGAAAGTTCCATGCACTGTTGAATAGAATGTGTATTCTGCAGTTGTTGGATGAAGTGCTCTGTATATATCTGTTAAGTCCATTTGTTCCAAGGTATAATTTAAATCCGTTGTTTCTTTGTTGCCTTTCTGTCTCAATGGCTGGTCCAGTGCTGTCAGTGGAGTATTGAAGTCCCCCACTATTATTGTGTTGCTGCCTATCTCTAGGAGGATTATGGCTGTCTCTGCTGAGTCATGCAAGTTGTCCGGGAAGTGGGGGAAAGTTGGCAGTCACAGGCCTCAACCAGCTCCCATGCAAACCGAAGGGTCAGTTTCACTCCCACTGTGCCCCCCACAACAGCCCCCAGTCTTTTTCCAGGCAGAGAGCATAACAGGTTTGAAAACTTGCCCTGGGCTACCCACCTTCCAGCTGCAAAAGAAAAGAGCTTAGCTCCTCCCCAACCTGTGGAGTCTGCACATTGGATTTGTACCCTTCCCGGAGTTCTGGCCAGGAGGCTTCTCAACCCATTCAAATTGTTACAAAGTTCAGCTAGAGATTTCCTTCTCCCTGTGGAGTTTCACCCCCTGCTCCTCTGGTCACCCTTCTGATGGATCTCTGTGGTGCCAGGCAGGAATGGCCTGATAGGGGATGCAGCGAGCTCCCAGGTCCTTTCTGCAGCTTCCTCTACCACTGTACATCACTCGGCTCTCCACATTGACTCAGCTCCAGGTAAAGTCAGAAATTTCTCCCACAAACAGACCTTCAGTCTCCCCAGTGGGGAGGTGTTTGGGAGAGGAGGGTCTCCCTTTCCCAATTCTGCAGTTGGGGCACTTACGGTATTTGGGTCCTGGGTCCTGCAGGATCAGTCCACTTCCTTCAGAGGGTCTGTGGGTCCTCTCGGGATTGCGGATTTGTTCTTGCAGCCAATCTGGAGCTAAAATTCAAATGAGAGCTTCTGCAAAACTGCTCTGTCGGAGCTGCAATCTAGTCCTGCTTCCCCTCTGCCAAGATCTCCTGCTTTTTATTATTATTATTATTATTATTCCATTTTTCTACTCCTACCAGCAATATTTAAAAGCGTCTGTTTCCCCATAGCCTCTCCAATAGTGTACTGTAGGAGTTTTGGATTTTGCCAATCAGATAGTTGAGGAATTCTATCTCAGTGTAATATTAATTTGCATTTTTATCGGTGAAGTTTAGCATCATCTCATTTTTTTATTGTCTCTTTGTATTTCTTTTTTTCTGTGAACTATTCGTGCATATTCTTTGCTTACTTATCTATAAAATTGGCCTTTTCATTCACTATTTCTAGAAGTTTTTATATAAGAATACATACAAGCACTCAGTTTGCGCTATGAATTGCAAATGTCTTTCCTATTTGTCATTTCCGTTTTGATTTTGCTAATGGGATATTTTTGACATACATAAATGTTTGGTTTATTTGTGTTTACATCTGACTATTATGCTATCCAGATTTTTTTTTTTTTTTTAATTTTAAGTTCCAGGATACATTTGCAGGATGTGCAGATTTGTTACATAGGTAAATGTGTGCTATGGTGGTTTACTTCACCTATCAACCCATCATCTAGGTGTTAAGCCTCACATGCATTAGCTATTTATCCTGATGTTCTCCCTTTCCCCATCCCCCATGACAGGCCCCAGTGTGTGTTGTTCCCCTCCCTGTGTCCATGTGTTTTCATTGTTCGGCTTCTATTTGTAAGCAAGAACATGCAGTGTTTGGTTTTCTGTTCCTGTGTTAGTTTGCTGAGGATAATGGGTTCCAGCTCTAACCCTGTCCCTTCAAAGGACATGATCTAGTTCCTTTTTATGGCTTCATAGTATTCCATGGTGTATATGTACCACATTTTCTTTATCCAGTCTATTATTGATGGGCATTTGGGTTGATCCTATGCCTTTGCTATTGTTAATATTGCTGCAATGAACAAACCAAGCAACTATCCAGACTTGATTTATAGTTAGAAAGGTCTTGGCCAGGCCAGGCACAGTGGCTCACACCTATAATCCCAGCACTTTGAGAGGCCAAGGTGGGCAGTTCACTAGAGGCCAGGAGTTCAAGACCTGCCTGGCCAACATGGTGAAAATCTGTCTCTACTAAAAATATAAAAAATAAGACAGGCATGGTGGCAGGCGCCTGTAATCCCAGCTACTTGGGAGGCTGAGGCACAAGAATTGCTTGAACCTGGGAGGCGGAGGTTGCAGTGAGCTGGGATTGCACCACTGCACTCCAGAGTGAGACTCTGTCTCAATTAAAAAAAAAAGAAAGAGAGAGAGAGAGAGGTCTTTGCCTGGTTCCATGGCTCACTCCTCTAATTCCAGTGCTTTGAGAGGCTAAATTGGGAGGATTGCTTGAGGCCAGGAGTTTGAGACCAGCCTGGGCAACAGAATGAGACTCCATCACTACAAAAAATTTAAAAATATTTTTGATTTAAGAAAGAAAGGTCTTCCCATGATTCTAATAAATATCACCTATGTTGTTTTCTAATACTTATAACATTTCATTTTTTTACATTCAAACCATTGCTCCATTTGGACCTATTTCTGTATCCCCATAACATAGCATGAGTACAGAACTGGCTTTCTTTTCTTTCAACTTGCCACTCCATTTTCCCAACCCTATTTATTTATTTAAAAGTCCATCGTAACTTTGATTTGGCATTCAGTCTTCGTTGTGCACTAAATCCCCATATGCATTTAAGTCTTTCTCTGGACTTTTTCTACTCTGTTTCATTAGTCTGTCTTTTCATAAGCCAATCCCACACTCTTAATTATTGATGCATTATAGTATGTTTAAACCCCTAAAAAGAATAGTAATTTTATTGCTTTTTTTAATCAGAGTTTCATAGGCTACGTTTTGTTCACTTTTTACCCCATAAGAATTTTATAATTGATTTGTCTAGTTCCAGGAAAGAAAATCTATATTTTTTGTTATTATTGTTCCTTAGTAACTTATAAATGTAATACAACTGCTTTATGATAATGAGTCTGTCAAAGAACACAGTCTAGATTTGTCTAAGTTAACTTTTGTATCCTTTTAATTAGAAAGTTTCTCCTCTAAGTTCTGAATATTTCTTAAATAATTCTTAATACTTTGTCATTTGTTGTTATTGATATGGGATTTACTCGCCCATTATTTCTTTTTTTTTTTTTTTTTTTTTTTGAGACGGAGTCTCGCTCTGCAGCCCAGGCTGGAGTGCAGTGGCGCTATCTCCGCTCACTGCAAGCTCTGCCTCCCAGGTTCATGCCATTCTCCTGCCTCAGCCTCCCGAGTAGCTGGGACTACAGACACCCACCACGACGCCCGGCTAAGTTTTCGTATTTTTGGTAGAGATGGGGTTTGTTTCACCATGTTAGCCAGGATGGTCTTAATCTCCTGACCTCATGATCTGCCCACCTCAGCCTCCCAAAGTGCTGGGATTACAGGCATGAGCCACTGTGCCCGGCCACTTGCCTATTATTTCTAAGTCATTGTTTACATATATGAAGACTATTAATTTATGTGTATTAATAATTTTTATATCCTGCTACTTTGCTGAATTTTCTTATAATCATTTTCATTTGGTATCTGTTGGATTTTTCAGTTGTACAATCATACCATCTGAAAATATAGAAATATTTTTTCCCCAATTTTTATACCTCAAATTTTCTATGGTATTGGAGGTATAGGCAATCAATTAGACAATGTTAACTAGTAGTAGTGATTTTGGGCATCTTTTTCTAGTTCCAGACTTCAGGAAGAGTATCTTCAGTGTTTCTCCACTAGGAAATCAGCTAGCCTTAAAGTTAAGATAAAATATATACAATAGTATAAAGTTTTCATCAATTCTTATTTTGAGTGCTTTTTAAAAAATCAAGAATAGTTTTGATTTTTATTAAATTTCTTTTGGCAACTATAAATATAAACACAATTTTCCACCATAAATTTATTAATATGGTAAATTACATTAATATATTTTGTATTATTGAGTTACTCTTGCATTCTTACACAAGCATTGAGAAGGAATCTCACTTGATCATGGTATATTATTCTCTTAATGTGCTAATTTGTTAATATTTTATTAAGTCTTCTGAATTGATATTCATAACTAAAGTTGATAATTCTTTTTTGCAATCTATTAGGCTTTAGTATCATCAGTGTTATAACTTATAGTCTGGAATTGTTCATTTTTCTAAAATCTGGAACAATTCAAATAGCATTGCCTACTCTCTAAAGATTCCTCTGTGAGATGAGATGGGTACATTTTGGAGTTGAAGAGATATTTGCAACATATATAAGCAATAATTAAGCTATTTTGCAACCTCTTCTTTAGGATTTCCCTCAATTTCAACACAAAATTTCAGTATTATCTTACAGCATTTAACCTTGATATTTTTGATTATGCTTATGCTTCTATAATATATTAATTTCTGTAGTAATTGACCCCTGTGGAATTTCTAAGTCTACTGGGGTGAGTTTTGAATGATTTAGTTTTTCTGGAAAAATCATTTGTTTCATCTTCCAGGTTTTCAAGTTTATTTGCACAGAGTTGTGCAAAGCAGCTTCATAATCCCTTTTGTTTCTGTTATTCTTTTCATTTCTTATTTTTTTAACCATTTGCTGTATTTTAGTTTGGAAAGTGAATTCATCTGTCTTATTTTTAGTGTATTTGTTTCTCTTTGTATATTCTATAGCTTTGACTTCATGCAAGTAATTGCTAAGTTGTTTGGTACACAGATATTCATAACTTATCTTCCTTGTGAATTCTCGTACTTAGCATTTTTTAAAAGTCTTTGTAAATTGCTTTGGGTGTGAGTTCTATATTTACTGATTAAAATCACTGCCTGTGCTTTCTTTTACTTCATATTTGCTCATAGTGTTATCTTAATTGAATTGTTATTAATCATCTTAGAAGTGTCTCTTGTATACAAGAGACACTTGTATTGTCTTAGAAGTGTCTCTTGTGTACAACACAGGGCTACATTTTGCTTTATGATAGAAGTATATGACTTATTGCATGCACACAAACCCCAAAATTCACATCTAACTATGTTCCACTGACCAAAGCAAGTTACCTGGCAGTCTAGATTCAAAGAGTAGAAATAAACTTCACTCTTAGGGAGAAGTTACACAATATTGTGGCCATTTGGGTAGGGACCAGATCTACTCCAGGCTGTGAGGTGGACTGCCTATGTAAGAGCTAACTGGGGAGTATAGAGGAGATCTGTGTCTGGAGGCAGGTCTCCTACTTGAGTAAAATGTGCAGTAGGGAGACACTTCCACTGCTTTTCTAAGGCTTTCTTAAGAACCATACATGCACTGGAAGAGAAAGCCAGCATTTGAACTTGCGCTCCTCAGAGTACATTGATGGCTATTCAGTGTGATTGTGCAGACAGGAGTCTGGAAAGCTAATAACTTCAATTTTTTTAATGAAGTAGGAAGTAAGAATGGGGAGAAAGAGTAGCTTGAACAACGAGGAGCTTTAGAATGGTCATTGGAATACTAAGGTTGAAATTAACCTAAGGTGGATAGATTAAAAATACTTTTCTCTGTGCTAGCAACAAGCTATAAAAGAGGAAAAAATTTTAAAGGACCTCCTGAAAAATTATAAAATGATACATAAGGACATTAAATAATACATTTTTAGGTATATTTATTATCATAAAAACATGAATGCTCCCCCAAATTAAGTAAATGTAATACAATTCTAATTTAAATTTGCATAGGGTTTTGGGGAATTAGATAAAGTGATCTTAAAGGCTATATGGAATAATTAATGTAAAAAGGAAAACTGGTGAGGAGTGACCTGCCTCACCAGATTGGAGCATATCATGACCTCCTTATTGGCCTTGGTTTTCGCTTAAACAAAGATAAGTCAGAAGAATAGAATAGAGGGCTCAGAAATAGACCCAGTACGTGTGGATATTTGATATTTAATAAAAATAGTATTTCAGTTAAAAGGAGAAAAGATGGGTTATTTTAAAAATGGTGCTGATCCAACATCCTGTTAATCTGGAAAAAAGTATTAATATATTGAGATAAGTTCCAGATTGATTAAAGAAAAGAAAAAAGAAATAATAGATTTTATATACATACAAACATCCTTCAAGTTGTTGATTAACCAAGATAGGACCTAGAAGTTATAAAGGACAAGACACACATAATTTCAAAATCTGTGTGACAGATGATTAAATTTAAATCAAAAGAAAATGAGTGCTATGCTTTAATGAAAAATTTTAAAAAGGGAATGATAAATTAGGGGAAATTATTTATTTGAAACACATGATAGAGAAGATTTGGACTATACAAAAGGGCTTACAAATGGATAAAACATAAATAACCAAAAAGAAACAACGGGCAAAAGAGATTTGCAGAAAAGAGAATCCAAATGGCCAATAAACATGAAATCACGCTCAACCTTGCTGGGAGTAAGGGACATGAAAATAAAATAACAACAATATATAATGTCATAGCCATTAGACTAGCAAAAATCAACAGTGAAAATTGCTGCTGAAAAGGTTGGGGGAGAGGAGTACTCTCATATATGTGGAAATGTTCATTGTTTCAGTCTTTCAAAAATGTAACTGGTATTATCCATTGTAATTAAAAATACATTTACCTATCCCATCATAGGAATCTATCCCATGGAAATAAAATCACTACTAGGTAAGGTATGCACACAGTTACGTTTATTGCATCATCGTTTGTACTAATGGAAGACTGGAGACAGAGTGAGTGCCCCTCAGTAGACAAATGGCTCAATATACTGTATTATGGTACACTCATATCATTAGTATCATACAGCCATTAAAAGAAATCAATTTGGTTCTTATTAAGGACTTCCCCTGAGCTAGGCCCTCTTTTGATCCTCACCACAACCTTATGTGGTAGGTGGTAATAATTTTACCAGATAGGAAACTAAAGCACAGAGAGTTTTTGAAAACGTACCCAAGGCATCACAGAACTACATTCAAAATCTCTCCATTTTCTCTTTATGCCAGTTGAAAATAAGATCACATTATTATAAAACAAATGACTCCCTAAACTTGTACACACACACACGTGCGCACACACACACATACACACACATCACAGGATGCTATATATCTAGAGTAGGTTTGTACTCCAGAAAAGAAGGTTACATATTAGGTTTTTAACATTTTTACTTTTGGAAGAACTACATTTACTCTTCATGGTAAAAAAAAATGATGGATATAATTTCATAAAGCTTTGTATAAAGGAATGACCACTTTTCATGATTATCTGATGAGGATGGATTCTATATAATTTTTATTTTTACCTTTGTTTTTAATTACTTAATTGTATTTTTTTTAATGAGCATAGATAATTGAGGGAAGGGGAGACTATATCCATTGTGGGAAAAATTTATATTAATGGGGACATAATAATGATAATTTTATAACTTCACCTCAAGACTATGTCTCCCATGTCTCTAGAACTTAAAACAAATTAATGCTGACAAGAAAAGGTTTCATTATTACATGTAAGACTTAAAATGAAATGCTCCAAATATCAGGTTTTGAAAGCAGGGTTTTTTAGCAGAAGTAAAATTTAATCTACATTTTAGTGTATGCAGACCTCTCAAACAAGCAGTTTCCTTTAAAAAATTGGTGATATATTTCTCACATTAACAAATTTGAAGTAAATTTAACAGTGTGTTTAACCTATTGAATAGGAAATGGTAAGAATTTGTATATAGATTCTATGTAAATATTTATATACTTTAAATGAATTTTGCCATAAACAAGCTGTATTTACATTACTTTTAATGATATTGATTACATTGTAAATTTCTGAGAGGATTCATAGTATCATGTTATCATTTAAGATATTTTTTTCTTTTTTGATTCTGTTCTCCCTGGCTATCATCACCTTGGCATTATGCAGACCCTGTGGGGGAGAGAAATAGTGGACCCAGGTCCCAGAGTTCTCTCTAAATGGCAAAGTGTGCGTAAGAGGCAGATCTAAAAGTGATGAGGCAGAGCAGATATGATCACAGGGCAGAAGCCTCACAGAAGCAGGGGAAACATCCCTGTTTGGAGTCAGGAGTGGGCAGGAGAATTTCTGTTGCTATCCATCTTGGAGAGAAGGCTGCAGGAGAAGGGCTATCCTCAGGGGAGGCCCAGGATTCCTGTAGAGCCTGGAGATGAAGAGACTTCTAAGACAAGATGAGGATGTAGGAAGTTGATTAGCAAGGGATTAGGGTTCCAAAGGCTGCAGTGGAAGGATAATATTGGGAGTTACCAAAGCTGAGAAAATAGAGAAGGGTGGAGGGAACTAGACAAGGTAGGAGGTCTGAGCTGGGATTAGGCACTTGCCTTTCACCCTGTAAAGGAAAGTTATGATTACCAGCGACTGGCCTTCACCCAACTGTGTACAAATGATATTGGTGCCATAACTGCCTAAGGGTCCCAGGCACTTGGACCTGCCTCCAGTATTTGTTATATGGGCACGGTGACAGCAGTGGAGCGGAAGGGCAAAGTCTCCCAGGAGGCTCACTAGAGTTCTGGGTTGATGAGTACTGTTGCGCTGAACCTTTGTATTCTCACTGTCTATATAATCACTTACAATGATTATTTCGTGAATATAAAACATCTACTCTCTACTTACAAGTTAAACTCTTTAGACTCAATTTCTGGGGATTTTTGGTTTTCTTCCCTGAATTCAGGATGTGCCCTACTTCAACTTGGGATGTGGACTGCTAGAGTGTCGTGGTTCTGTCATACTTGGCTGTGAGTGAAACTCATTTCTTTGAGCTCCCTTTGTTTTGTGAAGCTCAGTGTTCCAAGTTCTCTCGTCCCTAAGGTCCTTGGCTGATGACTGCTTCGTAACCACATTCTTCTAGCCAACATGATGTAAACCAACAAAGCTTGCCAGTAACTCTGTGATCTCTGAGAGATCACTTTAAGAAAAAAGGCTAAATTCATTGACTCATAAAACCAGTCTTTTGGCATACATGGAAGCCAATGAAGAAAGTATGTGAAAAGACAAGTTGCAACAATCTGTTCTTAAGAGCCATTGTTGGCCCCTTCTAAATGTCTGTTCTTTTAACTTTTGAAACTGCTGTCTTTGTATCTGAAAACATTAAGCTATTATGAACTAGAATTTGCCAATGCCAAATTGAAAGCAATTTTATGAGTTTAAAATGTCATTGCCAATAAAACATCATCAAATACTTTCTTTTAGTATTTCAGTGTAGAGTTGAAAGATTTCTTTAGATCCAGGCAGGGGAAGTTAATTTTTGAAGATATAAGTTATGAGAATTTAAGGGGGACAATCAGGACCTAGTTGAGGTTTTCATGGATCTAGTTTTGATGTGACTTTCAATCTTAGGTGATTTTGATCTTTTCTTTCTATTTCTTAAGTTGCTTTGCAAACAGCTACATATTTAATGGTCTCAGAGTTCATAAATAACATGGTCATTTATGGGCTGCTATTTGACATTGTTCTAATATCCCCAAACTCTGCTCCTATCTGATTTTCCTACCTGTCTGGTTGGCACTAGGCTTAGAATAAGATTTTTTTTAAAACCATGGTCATAGTAATATTCGTCCATGTTTCTCTGTATTGATCCCTATATCAAAATGCCAAACCCAAATATTAGTCTCTTGGCCTTTTGTTTATAGTTCTTATGAAAATTGCATAGCTCATCTGTGCTAAAATGGTAGACTTTAAAATTTATTTTCTCCCATGAGGTTTATAAAACATGACTAAATGAAATTCATGTTTTAACTCATGGAATGGGAAACAAATTGGAATATTGGGATATACTTCTTTCCCATTTAATGAAAGTATGACTAGACTTTTGACCTACACTGATTCAGGAAAGTGATGTTAAGGCAAAACGTTTTAGGTAATTAACTCTGTTTCTTCATTTGTGATTTTTTTTTTAAAAAAAGAAGAAACTTTGAAAAATTAAAAACAGATATTAAATATTAACTATAAAAGGATTTCAGTATGAGGGATAATAAATGTTTGAAAGATTCCAAGACAGATAAAGTATAAGAATTGCATGGATAAGTAACTTTTAATTCATAATATAACAGTGACATTTTCTTATTTACATTTACATGAAAGTCTGATCATACTTGCTTTAAATGAAATCTAATTGAGTACTTACAGATGAAGAACACTAAATGTAACTTTATATTTGGTCTTAGATGATTCATTAGAAAATCCTTGATTTATAGATAAGCAAACTGTCTCTAAGAGACTGGAGCATTTTTTAAAGCTCCCCAATATTTTAGGGCCAAAACCAGGTTTCAACTCAGTTGTCTGGATTATTAGATATCATTAAATTAAACTTGTTAAAATAAAATATACATAGTGGAAAGAGAATTCCATGAATTGCAGTAAGGTCTTTGTGCTGGTGCTTGAAGAAAGACCTCATGCTAGGAAATTCTTGCCTTCAGAAATTACCAATATGTCACTTCCTACAGTGACATATTAATTTGTCACTTTATTTGCCTTAATCAGTCCTACATGGATGGTCCAGTAGGCCTGAACTCATAATGTAGTTTATACCAGCTTTTAAAAGGCATTTCTTTACCCTATCAAGTAGCACACCTATTAATAGGCATCTAAAATCATACCAAATTTATTTTCCATAAGCAACACATCCCAGCTTCTCAGGCCTACATTCTAAACAAGTAGCAAGTAAGTAGACTCTAGGTATAACCATTCCATTATTTACTATTGTCATGTCATCTTATAGAGAGATCTCTTAGACTCAACGTAAAATATCCTTATTTTTTATTTTTGTTGACCTTTCATCAGCCTTTGACTCCTGGCTTAGAAATCAGTTATAAGACAAAATGCAGTAGCTCAGTATTGATCCCCCATTACAGATGCTTATGCAGAAGCAGGAACCAAGCAGTAGAAGTATTCTCTTGTTGTATGAGAAAATATTTGCCAGTTCATTAAAATAGGAATGTGTTCCGGACTTCCTTTTGGATAAACAAGTTGCATTCACTTTTTTCCCTGTCAGCCACCAAAAAGCAAAGACCTATATTCAGATGATATGAGTTTATTATCTGGAACTAGGAGTGACTTAGAGACTACTGGTTCTATTCTCTAATCACTGCCAGAAAGAAGAAAATGGCTTCAGATCAACTATCCTAAAGTCAAGGTGTTTATTTTTGGTAGACATTTCACCTAGTTTATAATTGACATCTCTATTAATCAAGTTTCCTCAAAGTAATTGTGACCTAGGATGCTCCTTTCTGGTGCAAAGGACATGACATTTAAATCCAGAGAATACCTCTGGATTAAGATGATTATGTGAGCAAACATGTTTTCTTCTCATAATTTTACCCTTACCTTCTTTATGACTAGTAGAGTAGAAGATTCATAAGCAAGATTAATTAGGATAGCTTAAAAGAAATAGAGAAGTTATTATCTTGTAAATATGAGTAATTTTAAAATTCTAATACAGTAATATTTTAAATTGCTTATACACATGTTGATTTTATCACTTTCCGTTTAAGCAGAATATTCTTTTCCCCAGCCACTCTTGGTAATAGTAGTCTAAGTTGGGGAAAAACAGAGTTAAAATCTTTTGAAGGAAAACAAGGCCCAAAATAATGTTGAACATATACAGAAGAGAAGCTTGTCATTAAAAGTCAATGAAAAGAAGCTTTGGGGGGAAAAGTGGAATTGCTAACAGTGCCACAAAAACAATACCGTGCTTCTCACAAAAGAGAGAAGCAAATTCTACTGTAATCTCTGCTACTACATTTATGACTACTGAGGTAAGGCAATAAGGATTTATTTCTTTTGTGTTCTCCATAAGTAAAACTAGAATGATAATATTCCCATGTTTACTTAATAAAATACCAGGAAAATAGTAAGCTGCTTATTTAAGAGCCTTATTTAAGGCTTAACAATAATAAATACAATTCAAATTTAAGCTCCGATGGACATATCAGAGGATTCCTTTGGAATTTTCTTATTTAAGACATTGAGCACATGGAAGCAATTTTTTTAGGAGATATTTTAACAAGAGTATTTCTTGCCTGGAAAAAAATGAAGGTAAATTTATAGCTGAGAAATTATATATTTGTCTAGATATTTGAGAGTAAATCTATTTTTCATATTCTACCCAAAATAAAAGAATAAAAGTTCTTATATAAGCAAATACTGTTAAAAAGCAAGTGGAGTGCATTATACTAAATATGCATAAGCCTGTTTCAGGATTGACCTCGCCAGATTATTGGATCATCTTGATGTAAACATTATGCAACCGATGTGTTTCTTGACTTTATAGTTGTAGAAATTAGATTTTTATTAGATCATCCAGGGGATATCAAGTCCTATAAAATGGAGTCTTGCCCTGTAAATTCATAGTACTTCCTAATATATTTACAACTTCCTTTAGTTTTCATCTATTTAACAGACATATCTTGAGTTCCCACTGATTACCAGGCACTCAACTAGGAACTGGGAATACTTAAAATACATCATTTCTGCCATTTGAGTGAGGATACTAAATACAAACAATTTATTATAATTATTTATTGTTATTGATACATACATAAAATGTAGTAGGAAGATAGGGGAAAGATCTAAATCAATGACTTAGTATAACTAGGTCCTTTACTACTAGCTGAATGACTCATTTCCCCATTTTCCAGAAAGAATATACATGAATTTTGACAATAACATTATACTAAGTTCCATGTACTCATATGTTTGCATTGTATAAGTTTTTAAACCAGTGATTTTAGGATTCAGATTGCATCTATTAAATCTTTTTCAGCCTTCACTTAGAAAGGGAGCATGAGAAGCACTGAAAAGCAAGGCACTGTGATCTACACAGAAACCATATATTGGGCTCACAGCTACTAAATGAGACTGACTGGTGGAGACAGTTTAGTGAACCTGGTAACTTCAGGGTTTTTTTTCTTACTTTTAACTGCGAGACAGAATAGGTTAATTGGTGATTTATAGTGAAAAATTGTTTTGTCTCCTTACAAGATATCTATTTGAAAAAGTTAGTCCTGCAATTCAATAGGAAGAAAAGGCTTTATTATAGTGTGATAAAAGTATGCGTCTTAAAAATAAAGGCAAATCGGTCAGATGTCTTGGCTCATGCCTGTTATTCCAGCACTTTGAGAAGCTGAGGCGGGCAGATCACTTGAGCTCAGAAATTTGAGACCAGCCTGGGAAACATGGTGAAACCCTGTCTCTATTAAAAATACAAAAAACTAACTGTGCATGTTGGCACTATGGTCCCAGCTACTGCGGCGGCTGAGGTGGGAGGATTGCTTGAGCCGTGGGGTAGAGGTTGCAGTGAACCATGGTTGCATCACTGTACTGCAGCCTGGGCAACAGAGCCAGACTCTGTCTCAAATTAATTAATTAATTAATTAATGGCAAATAACATTTATTTGTGATTTATTTAGAATATTGGTACTTGAAAATAAATTTTTTCAGTGATTCAATCTACCATAAATGTTTAATAATTCTTCAGTTAAGAATTATTTAGCCATTTTCAAATATATTTAATCAGATATTTTAGAGGAATGCTATTAGTTCTCAGATGGGCAGATTTTTGGAATATACAAAGTATGGAAAAACTTTCATAGGATAAAAAAGAATAAAAATAACACGTACATTCCTTGAGTGCACAATATTTGCCAGATATTCTAATGTTAGCAGGCATTTCCAGTTTGGGAACTATTATAAATACAGATGTTATGGATAGTCTTACCTCTCAGAGTACGTGTGCACGATTTTTGTTGGTTATACATCTGAAAATTACCATTTCTAAGTCACATCATAGGTATGTATTAGCTTTAGGTGATAATACTAAGCATTTCCCAAAGTGGTTGCCCCAAGTTTTCCTCTCATTTACAGTATAAAAGAATTCCAGAAGCATTTATTTCATCTTATAAGAACCAGAACCCTGATTATATTATTAGCATTAGAATTAAATTTAAAAAGTTAAGCCAAATAGAGACCAGGCCTGGTGGCTCACACCTGTAATCCCAGCACTTTAGGAGGCTGAGGCAGGTGGATCACTTGAGGTCAGGAGTTCGAGACCAGCCTGGCAAACATGCTGAAACTCCATCTCTACTAAAAATACAAAAATTGGCTGGGCATGGTGGTGGGCGCCTCTACTCTCAGCTACTTGGGAGGCTGAGTCAGGAGGATCACTTAAATCTGGAAGGCAGAGGTTGCAGTGAGTTGAGATCCTGCCACTGTACTCCAGCGTAGACAACAGAACAAGACTCAATCTCAAAAACAATACAAAATGAAACAAAATAAAACAAAAACTAAAACCAAATAGAATTTCAAGAAATGAAAAAAAAAAAAAAAAACAGTGACAAAAATTAACCCAAAGCATGACCTAAGTTGAGAATCAGACATAGCTGAAGACAATTTATAGAACTTTCAATTTACAGAAATTATTCAATATGCAGCACAAAGATATAAAGATGGAAAATATGAGCAATTAAGAGACACTGAAGGTAGAATGGGAAGGTCCAACATATGTCAGAGAGAAGTTCCAGGAGGAGAGAATGGGGGGAAGCAATAGTCAAAGAGATAATAGCTGAACAGTATTTATGTTAGATGATAGACATTAATCCGCAGATTTAAGGAGCTCAGCAGATTCCAAACAGAATAATTAAACACCCATACCTACACATAAAATTTTAGAGCACCAAATATAGGAAAGAATATTAAAGAAACTATAAAGATTACCTACAAAGGAATTGAAGGAATGGAATAATATCTTCAAAGAGCCAAGGGAACATTCCTATTGGTCTAGGCTTGAAAAGCCAGCTAAAATATTTCAGAAAGAATGTCAAAGAAAGTTGTGTTTAGAAAAAGAGTGAGTTTACCACTTAGATCTTAACAGAAAGATTACTAAAGAATGTACTAACTGCAGAAGTAACTTAAATCTAGAACAAACGAATATTATATAAGAAGCACTAGTGAACAAAGAAATTAATATTATATGTGAAAAAGAGAAACATGCAAAGCAGTTATTTAAAATATGAGAAAATAAAATGAGCAATGTAATGCTGATAGACTTTAAAACTTAGGGAAAATGGGAAATCTTCTGGAAAAATACAGATTTCCAAAATTGACCCAGCAAGTATGAAACTTGAATATATGAAGGAATAAAAAAAAAAAAAAAAAAATCCACTTTTCTTTTTTTTTTTTTTTTGCTGAGGTCTGCTACACTTTTGCAAAACAGATTGTTCCTATCTTATATAACCTGTTCCAAAGACTAAAATAAATGAAGCACTTTCCAATTTATTTTACAAAACCATTATAACATTAATACCAATACAGGAGAACTGTTTAAAAACTATAGGCTGATATCACTCATGAACATCATACAAAAATAAGAAAATACATATGCAAACCAAATCCTGCAATATATTAAAAAGAATTACAACCAAGTTTGGTTTATTCTAAAAATGAATAAATGGTTTAGCATTTGAAAATCTATATAAGTTATCACATTAACAGATCTAAGTACAGTAACCATTTGCTTATCTCTACAGATGGAAAAAAGCATTTAAAAATCACCCACTCATAAAAAATATCTTAGGAAACTGGGAATAGAATGGGACTTCCTTAATCTGATTTTCTTAACTGCCAAATCCTACAACAAACATGGTAGTAATACATTGTAGTAAAACATAGAAATATTCCCTTTAAAAGCAGGAACAAAAATAATTCTGCCATTGCTACTACTATGCAATTATAGCCAGCAAAAAAAGAAAAGAAAAGAAAACTGAATGACCTGAGGGCTAGAAAGGAAAGACCAATTATTTATTTGATGGAACATTGTCTACATCGAAAATTTTTACATTACAGATGATGTATTAGAATTATTGAAAGTTCAGCAAGTTTGGATACCATCCAAAATATAAGAAAAATATAGGGTATTAGTTTGTTTTTCACACTGCTGATAAAGACATATGCGAGACAGGGCAATTTACAAAAGAAACAGGTTTATTGGACTTACAGTTCCATGTGACTGGGAAGGCCTCACAACGATAGTGGAAGGTGAAAGGCACGTCTCACATGGCAGCAGACAAGAAAAGACAGCTTGTGTAGGGAAACTCCCCTTTTTAAAACCATCAGTACTCATGAGATGTATCACGAGAACAGCACAGGAAAGACCTGCCCCCATGTTTCAATTACCTCCCACTGGGTCCCTTCCACAACACATGGGAATTCAAGGTGAAATTTGGGTACAGACACAGCTAAACCACATCATTCTGCCCCCTGGCCCCTCCAAAATCTCATGTTCTCATGTTCTCACATTTCAAAACCAATCATGACTTCCCAGCAGTCCCCCAGAGTCTTAACTCATTTCAGCATTAATTCAAAAGTCTACAGTCAATAGTCTCATCTGAGACAAGGCAAGTCCCTTCTGCCTCTGAGCCTGTAAAATAAAAAACAAGTTAGTTACTTCCTAGATACAATGAGGGTAAAGGCATTGGGTAAATACAGCTGTTCCAAATGGGAGAAGTTAGCTGAAACAAAGGGGCTACCGACCCCATGCAAGTCCAAAATCCAACAGGGCAGTCAAATCTTAAAGCTCCAAAATGAACTCTTCTGACTCCATGTCTCACATACTAATGCAAAAACTGAGTTCCCATGGTCTTAGGCAGCTCCGCCTCTGTGGCTTTGCAGGGTACAGCCTCCCTCCCAGCTGCTTTCATGGGCTGGCATTGAGTGTATGCAGCTTTTCCAGGTACACTGTGCAAGCTGTCAGCAGATCTACTACTTTTGCTCCAGTTCCCAACAAGTTCTTCATCTCCATCTGAGACCACTTCAGCCTGGATTTCATTGTCCGTATCATTATCAGTATTTTTGGTCAAAGCCATTCAACAAGTCTCTAGGAGTTTCAAACTTTCCCACATTTTCCTGTCTTCTTCTGAGCCCTCCAAACTGTTCCAAACTCTGCCTGTTACTCAGTTCCAAAGTTGCTTCCACATTTTCAGGTATCTTTTCAGCAGTGCCCTACTTTACTGGTACCAATTTACTGTATTAGTCCATTTTCATGCTGCTGATAAAGACATATGTCAGATTGGGCTATTTACAAAAGGAAGAGGTTTATTGGACTTACAGTTCCACATGACTGGGAAGGCCTCACAATCATGGCAGAAGGTGAAAGGCATATCTTACATGATAGCAGACAAAAGAAAAGAGAGCTTGTCCAGGGAAGCTGGACAAGGGAAGGCGTTTTCAAGACCATCAGATCTCATGAGACTTATTCACTGTCAGGAGAACAGCACAGGAAAGACCTGCCCCCATGATTCAGTTACCTCCCGCCGAGTCCCTTCCACAACACATGAGAATTCAAGATGAGATTTGGTGGGGACACAGTGAAACCATATCATATAGCATTGCTGTATAGTCTCTTGTATCCTGCAGCTCGAGCTCCTGAGGTGCTCTGAATGTGAGGGACTATCTCACTAAGAGCATGAGGCACTCTGATATGGAAGATTAGGGCCTGACCTCAGTTTCACTGACAGCAGAGTAACTAACACTTGCTGTGATTTACAAGATAGAGAAAAGGTCCAAAATTTGACATTAGAGAATTAGGTAGCCAGGCTTCTTATGAACAAGTAACAGGGAAGCCAAGTTGGATATTTGCATTTCCTATTCCACCACATTTTAGGAGAAGATGTTTAAGCATTATGAAATATGATCAGCTACTCCCTCAGTGAGGTAATATGCATTTGCCTTTGGGGACTTGGGTTAGCATGACTCAATGTGGTAACACTGATTAGGCTTAGGTGGTTTGGGCTTAAGATACAGCATATTAGCTGGATGCTGTAAGAGTAGAACAAATGGCTTTAAGTGGCAAGACTTATCAGATGTGATTCTGTGGGAGAAATATTAATAGCCTTAAACTGGTACAGGTTGTTTTGAAATTAAGCCTGCCAAGACACTTGTTTGTCCTTGAAGAAGAGAACATAAGCAGATAGGAGCTGTTCAAATGTATTTTTGCAATTAAAAGTAATGGCAAAAACAGCTATTACTTCTACACCAACCTAATGTAACAAAAATATCACAGACTGGGTGGCCTTAAACAACAGAAACTTATGCCCAGGTTCTGCAGGATGGGAAGTCGAGATCATGGGCGACAGCATGATTGGGTTCTAGTGAGGGCTGTCAGGGAGCCAGGGCAAGCAGGCTGTCTGGTTTCTGTTTTTATAGGGGTGCTAATTCCATCCTGAGGGCTTCACCCTCATGACCTAATTGCCTCCTAAAGTCCCCATCTCTAAATATGATCACATAGGGTTTCAACATATGAATTTGGGAGCAGAGGGGAACACAAACACTTAGGCCATCATAGACTTACAAGGCTGATTCCTAGCTGAGTTATTATGATCAGATGTGGTATAGATTTTCTCCGTCAGTGGCATATTGCCAGGAACATCAACTTTGGAACTGGAAAGAGACATACTTAGCTCTCTGAACTGTTGTTTCATTTTTTATATATGCATATATTATTACCTGTTTTTCATGGTTTCGGGTTTTTGCTGTTGGGGATTCAATCCAAGCAATGGTAGTTTCCTTATGTTTCTGTCTCCTCACCTGCTGCCTCCCATCCCCCATCCCCAACCAGGACCCAAAGATGGACTATGTCATATTGATGGGTTTTACTTTTGCTCTTAGAAAAGAGCAGATAACTGATATTAATCATAGAAATTCCTATGAAGCTTTTTTTTTTCAATGAGACAGCAGCCTAATTGTTCACATGTAATCTCAAATTGGGATGATGTATTGTGATAAAGAGGTTAGATTCACTATTTTCTCATCACTTTACGTAAATTAGATGTGTAGAGTCAAACTCAGTTTTCAGATCAGGCTGGTTGGGAGTCTGGAATGGTGATAAGAGACTGTGTACATTGAACTTCCTTGTACATTAAAACTGGGTAGTCTTAGATCAGATAAAGTAGCAATGTCTCAAGAATTGAACTATCTTTGGAACTGAGCTAACCACTCTCTTGGGAAATAAAATTTTAATTTAACTATCTGATGGGTTCCCAGGAACTGTCTTTAATTGGTGGCTAGTCCTTTAAATTGAGATGGTAATTTAGTTCAAAACCAGGAAGTATATTTGGGTTCTTAGAAAGACCTCTAGGAAGCCAATCAAACAAGCACCTTGTGTCCTTTCATATAGAGAATGGGTTATCCATAAATTGCCTCTTGTAACAATAATTCCAATTCTTTATTACAAAATGCAAGTAAAATAGAAAAAAAGTTAAAAAAAAAAAAAAAAAACAGTGCAATTCTCATACTGTTTCAAATATTTTACTGAAGGTGAAGGAAGGCCTGAAAATGAGGCCAAAAGAGGTGGGAAAACTGCACTAGTAGCTCATTCCCACCTAAGGACCCCTTAAAATGATCATGGTTTTCTTAGAGGCAATTCAAAACTATTCTATTCAACTTTTCAAAATGAAAATCATTTTACTGGACTTTTTTTCTGACTACAAGTATAATCAATCTGTGTTGTAAACTTTTTTTATAAGTTCAAAAAATACAAGCCTTTCTCTAAAATTCTTAGTTCCCTCAGTCTCAGCTAATAACTTTACCTCGCTTTACTGAGCACTGATGTGATTCCATTTTTTTTCAACTCTATTCAATAAATATATAATTGGTGGATATTTATTTCTCTTTTTTTGGCCAGAAAAAATTTCATATTACTGGAAATACTTAAACTCAATGGACAGTGGTTCCATTAAGTTTTAAGAGCTTCAGATCTTGGTAGTTAGTGGCAAGAATATCCACAAATAGACTAAGTTTAGGGCGGGGAATAACTTGCTGGGGAAAACAAAACATTTTCTTTGATTTCTTTGTTATTGTCTTGGGCATTGTGGTAGGCCAGGTCAATATACTTTTTCATCTGGATTTCTGTGGCATGATTGGTTCATGCCACTGATCTCTACCCACATGCTCAGAGTTGCCAGATTAACCCTAAATCTATTCAAGAACAATTTTTTACATCATTTTTACAATTTAAGAACCTTCAGTGGGTGTCTGTTACTTATCTTAACAAATCACCCTAGCTTGGCACCAGCGGGTTGAACATGCCTTGCTAGTTTATTCTCTCATAGATTCATTTTTTCCTGTCCATATGTGTTCTATCTGCTCTATGCTCATTGCCACACCTGTTCTTTGGCATAGGCTATATGCACTCATTCCCTTCTTTCAACAATTTAAATGCTAGGATTGCCTCATGGTTCAGATCCAAACTTGCCCACTTCTCATTGACCTGTTATTTGCATTTTACAGTATTTTCTGTCCTCTCCCACTATTATGCATTTACTAGTTTGTTTGCTTATAGCTACACTTTAGTTATTTTATAACTATCTTATCTCTGTGGCTGGCTGTATGTTGGAATTGCCCATGTAATATGAAATATAATATCCATGGTATAGATCCTTGTCCAGAAATACAGAAAACCTAGAAAATATCATTGTTCAGAATACTTTATCACCCTATTCAAGCCAAATATTCTACCATCAGAAGTCTACCAGTTTTGTTGACAACCCATCATTTTTCCAAATCTCCACACCTTTACAATGGATACTGCTCATAATAATTAAGGGATTAGGAATTAGATAGGAGGTTTGCTGCCTAGAACTAGGGCCAGATTTAGCAGGCCATTCTGAGGACACCTGAGATGTTGGAAAACAACATAGAATAATAGAATGAGCACTGGCTTTGGACTCAGGCCTGGGTTCAAATTCAAGTTCTAGTACATATTAACAGTTACCTTATTTTTTCCATTTTCTCATATTTAAAACAGAAATTATACATACCTCACAATGCTAATGTGACGATTAAATGAGATGGCATGGCCGGGTGCAGTGGCTTACGCCTGTAATCCCAGCACCTTGGGAGGCTGAGGCATGCAGATAACCTGAGGTCAGGAGTTGGAGACCAGCTTGGCCAAAATGGCGAAACCCCATCCCAACTGAAAATGCAAAAAAATTATCTGGGCGTGGTGGTGGGCACCTGTAATCTCAGCTACTCTAGAGGCTGAGGCAGGAGAATCGCCTGAACCCTGGAGGCAGACGTTGCAGTGAGCTGTGATCATGCCACTGCACTCCAGCCTGGGTAACAAAGAGAGACTCCATCTCAAAAAAAAATTAAATAAATAAAATAAAAATGAGATGGCATGTGAAGGGCTGTTATGGTTCTCAGCACATAGTAGATGCTCAATAAGTAGTAACTATTATTATTACCTCTAAGTTAGAGTTAATTCTCCACTATATCCAATAAGGTTAGCAGTTAGGTGAAATATCACATGCCATAAAATACGACTACATAGATAGTTTCTTATGTTGAATTATCTGGAATTCGTGAATACCAATTCATTCAACAGTTGGCAGTTGGTTTGCTTTCTAAGGAAAAATGTTCAAAAGATTGAAAACTGCCTCCTTAGCCAAGGACCACAGCAGAACTCACTCTGTCCTCATAGAGGGCATACACTGTAAGATGTCAAGATAATGCCTGTAGTCCTGGGATGAATGCATTTCAAAATGCCAAGTGCACATGAATTTATATTGTGAAACAACTCCTAAAATGATAGAATCTTGGCTTTGAGAAATTTTATTCTTCTTTGTAAAAATCTCCCTCATAGCTTCCCAGATAGATCATCTGACTTCTGGTTGAAGGGGAAGCTCACCATTTCACAAACCAGACCATCGTCTTCTAAGTTATAACCAATGGACAGTCTTCTCTTAATTAAATCCAGAACTTCCTGCTGTAGGATACAGTAAATTCCTCTTCAAAGTTTAGCCTGTTAACTTCCTTTAAAATTCAAGACGGAGAAAATTGTTAAGTACAATGAGTTCTGAGTTCCTCTCCAAAGAACCAATATGTCAGTATGTTCAGTTTCCCTGTTCTTTGTTCTCCATCTTAAAGTCTGACTTTCTTGTTCTTTACATCTCTTTGCCCCTAGTTTCAGTAAACAGCCCCCTCCTAGCCTCTATCACCTGCTCTGTCCTTAGTCACCTGCTCTGTCCTTAGTCATCCTTAGTCACCTGCTCTGTCCTTAGTCATTCTTAGTCACCTGCTCTGTAACCATCCTTCCCACCAAAACTACTCACCCTGCCACTCCGGCTCCTACCTTTGCTCTCTTTAAAATAGCCCAATCAGAATTAGCTTAGACTGTGTGGTCCAACCCTACCCAATAGGGGAAATACATAGCAGTAGGGACTAGCTGCATTAGGAATAAGCCCCCTTCCCCTCCCTTGTCTAGTGTGCTTTCACCATTGCTCCATCTGCAAAACACATCCTTCTATAGAAGTAAATTGCCTTGCTGAGAAAACTTTTGCCTGAGTGCTATTTTCACCTGGTGGCACTGAGCATTTACTTCCAACACTGCCATGACTTCTTCCTGCTGGTTCTAGTACTGCCCATCAGAGCAATGTAGATTAAATACAGTCCCTTGTCCATACGAATACCCCTCAGATCTCTCTTCTCATTCCCCTTAACTTCTTTAGGATAAATATTCTAATGTCTTCAGTTATGTGGCTATGCCCCTTTCAAGGTATATTAGTCAAATATTTAATTTAAAAATCATGAGCTAATAAATGTGTGAGAGTCCATAATTCCAGGGAGAAGCTAAACTATTTTGATCAAATTGGGACAGATTGTTTTTAACAACCAAGGCAGTGAGACAATGGAAAGTGACTCATATTGAAAGGCACATATGCCCTAAGTAAAAAAACAAAACATGCAATATAATATGAAATTTGAAATAGTAAATTTTGGACCAATGGTTACTGCAGTATTTATCTGATTTTTAACTATGTCTTATATTCACATTTGTAAGCAAATAAAAGCTGGCCCCATCTTAACGCCAAAAATGGTTATCAAAATAAATGTAGGTGAAGACTTATAGAAGTTTGGATTCATGGGCCTAAGCAGTAATGCTTTTCTTCTCTGTTTAAACTGAGATGAAATGATATAAAGCACCAAAGCAAAGAATCATGCTCAACTCCACAAACATTTCATGCCTTCCATATGTTGGGTGCTGGAAATAAGTACATAAGATACATAGATTACATAGAGCACATAGTTCCTATCCTCAAGATGCTCAGAATTTGTTTGGGGGGAATGGTAGAACAAATATAGGTAACTATAAAAGACAACAACAGTAACAACAATATCAGAAGCTTCTTTATTTCCAGGCATGTCTACCTCTTTGGGGATTGTTAAATCTACTTATACCATAGAAATATAGTGTCTATTAATGATTTAAAGATTTCAAAATGTATTTAAGTTCAGCATAAAGATCTTTTGACAGATCTTGTATAGGAACATGAGGCTTGTTTACTGACAGATGCACATCAGTAAACTTAAAGACCAAACTCAACAGAAAAATGAATGCAGAACAACTTTAAGAAGCAAACAAGTGATAGGAAATAGACTGACAGTATAGTTGACAGCTTATAGAGTTGTAAATACAATGAACAGAACTGGATTATACATGACACAGTTAGGAGATACTGTTCCACAATACTCTCATGCTCTGCATTAAACTCTTATTTGGAACTGTTCCCTAGTTTGGGTTGCCAGACATTTTTACACTTGGAGAACCAGAATGGGTCTAGAGAAGGCTGACAAATGGGAGTAAAGAAAATTCTGTGAGAAAAACTAGATAATTTTTTTTCTTCAGGAATGAGAAGCTTGGAGGGGCTATTTGATTTTTGTCTTCCACATAAGGAAGATAATGTCAATCACTTCTCACTTCAGTGACGTAATGAATAAGACTACAAGGGCCTACAGTACCATTTGGAAAATTTAATTCATAAGAGCTTTTAATCATATCATGATATATATTAAAATATTATGGGAAACTGTCATGGTTTGAATGTTCTCTCCAAAATTCAGATGTTGCCGATGTGATAGGATTAAGAGGTAGGGCCTTTAAGAGGTGCTTAGGCCTTTGGAGCTGTTCCCTTGTCAATGGGATTAAGACCTCTTTAAACGAGGCTTTTTGCAGCATTTAGCCAGGGTTCCCCACCTCTGGAGGATCCAGCCCTCACCAGAAAACCTACCAAACCTGCTGGTGCCATGATCTTGGACTTCCCATCCTCCAGAACAGTGAGAAAACACATTTCCGTTCTTTATAAATTATCTAGTCTCAGGTATTCTGTCACAGTAGCACAGAATGTACTAGAACAGAAACTCTGCTGGTAGGTTTACATTTTCACTTGTTTGGCTGTACCTATACAAGGTTATCTAATGATTTCCAATTTGATACTGGGAAAATGGTAAATAAGAAGAGGTCTTTCCGACAGTGTCATTAAGGTTCACAGCAAGGTTTTAAAGCCTGCTTGGGCATAGAAACAACTAGGAGTAGTAAAAAAGAGTTCAGGAAAAATTTCGGGAGTAAAGGATAAGACATCATTTTCTCTTTCTTTTCCTTCCTTCCTCCCTCCCCCCCTCCCTCCCTCCTTCCTTCCTTCCTTTCTTTCTTTCTTTCTTTTTCTTTCTTTCTTTCTTTCTTTCTTTCTTTCTTTCTTTCTTTCTTTCTTTCTTTCTTTCTTTCTGTCTCTCTCTCTCTCTCTCTCTTTCTTTCTTTCTTTCTTTTTCTTTTGACACAGAGTCTCACACTGTCACCCAGGCTGGAGTGCAATGGCGTGATCTTGGCTCACTGCAACCTCTGCCTCCCAGGTTCAAGCGATTCTCCTCCATCAGCCTCCCAAGTAGCTGGGATTATGGGTGCCTGCCACCACACCTGGCTAATTTTTTGTATTTTAGTAGAAACAGGGTTTCAATATGTTGGCCAGGCTGGTTTCAAACTCCTGACCTCATCATCTGCCCACCTTGGCCTCCCAAAGTGCTGGAATTACAGGCGTGAGCCACCACATCCAGCCAAGACATCATTTTCATACCTACTCCTAGTTCTTCATCAAGAAACATTTTCAGGTGTCTTGAGTTACAGAAAGTGTTAAAGAATCAATACACCATTTTTGCTTCTGAATTTTTAAAGTTTTGTATGCTCAAACCTTAATTAGGGTCTGACATGAAAATGTGTCTGTTGCCTACTCAGAGAAGATATCTGGGCCTCTCAGCCAAATCCAAATAAAATCTTAGCAAATATGAGATAAGTTCACTGTTTTGGAGAGATCATTTTAGATTGAACACACAAAAACTAGCACATAAAACCTGGATCAATGAGAAATATATGTAAGAAATAGCCATGTTTTCCAATAACCACTAAAAGTTTTTTTTTTTTTTCCCCTAGACCAGTGGACTATTATTATATGAGAAATGAAGAGGTAGAATCTCAAAATGACTTTCCTCAATGGTCATACCTATGCGCTATTCTATCAGGGTTCATATCCCATAATGGTATTTTTTTTTTCTGTCTCCTCAGTAAGTTTATCTTGTTTGCATTTAAATTTTCATCTGTCCGCTCAGTTGGCTTTGGCTTTTTATTTTGTAACCTGAAATAAGTTCTGGGGGTAGGGGTGGAGGTGGTGGGAGCAGGTGGGGAATTAGTGTCATTTTCTATTCTTTATAAATCTTTTCTGTGATTTGCGTTACCTCTCTCTAGCGTACATGAGTTCTCTAGCCTCCATGTGAATGAACACTCGCAAACTATGCCAACCCCCTATCCAGTCCTCACCACTTCATTATCAGAAAACAACTGAGACATTTGACTCTCTGATATGCTTGTAAGAATCCCAGGGCCTGGATCCTTCCTGACAGGGTCACATCATCTCACTGCTTAGAGTACTTTTAGAAAGGAGGTCCCTTCTGCCTCACTGGCATAACCTCCCTTGCTTCTCCCAGAGGTGCAAGCTCTGACTGGTCTCCCTGAGGCAAAAATGGAAGTTAAAGATGCTCCTTTAAGTAGAGAAACCAGTGGAGGGAGTCAGCTATGTACCTCTGTGGTCTGTCTGATGTGGAAGTTTTATGGGGCCGGGGATGGAAATGGGAGTTCTTTACAGAGCAAAGAGTAAGTGAGTGCCTTGATTTGATTCTGTTAACTGCAAGTTTACTATTTAACATGCAGTCCTCAATCCAGCTGAGTATTTCTTTCCTGTCAACAGCATGGACCCTAGGGTGAGATTGCTTATGTTCAAATTCCAGGATTTTATCATTGCTGTTTTTATGGCTTTTACTTCCATGAACTCTGGAGAAAACAAAACCACTAAACACTTGCTAGAGCCCCTCACCCTAACCACATTCGCCTCAGGCCATCGCTGGGTCCTTCCTC
Source organism: Piliocolobus tephrosceles (assembly GCF_002776525.5). Taxonomy (NCBI): domain Eukaryota; kingdom Metazoa; phylum Chordata; class Mammalia; order Primates; family Cercopithecidae; genus Piliocolobus; species Piliocolobus tephrosceles. Next base: position 76,220,598 of record NC_045444.1, read on the forward strand.
ACCCCAGCTTCATTCCCCAGCTTTTAAAAAGTTGTATCAGCACTTTCAAAATCCTGCAGTTGCTGTCTGCCACTACCAGTTTGAGGAGTTCTTGGTTCCTGTCGCCTCTATCCTTGTTCAAGCCCAGGTGAGGACACAGGGGCAGAAATGCTGTGCCATGACTCCCAGTTCTAGGCTGGGCGGCTGGGAGGAGAGTCAGCTTTCCCGAATCCCAGCAGCAGAGGGCGCCATGTTCCCTCGACGCATCTTCCCTCCAAGTCTTACATGGCACCATCTTGACCAGAAGCATGGCCTACAGTCCTGAGGAGAGAAGTCAAGGCTGTTTTCCAGGCCCAACCCGCAACGACCTGCTCACACTGGCCTGGACCTGAGGGAGGCCCCACAGAGAGGAGAGCGGAGAGCGGAGAGGGCCGCTCACAGAAGGGTGGCAGTGCCGTCTCCCCACCAGCCCCAGGCTTGTCCCCCCTGCTCCACTTTCTCCAGTGCACACCCATGAGGACAGCCAGACAGATGGCAGAAGTCACGGGCTAGGTCCTCCCTTAGTCATTCCTGCCAGACCTGATCGCCTTGGCCAGCCCTGAGATGGTGAAGGAAGGGTCCGGCTCCAGCCTGGCAGGAGCAGCCCGGCGTGGTGTGTAGGCCTCTCTCCCTCGTGGCCCGCTTCATTTGTAGACCAAAGGCTGACTAGGACTAACACTTGGTCCAGTTTGTTCTCAAACTGAGTGAAAGAAATTTGCAAGTTCATGGGTTTCTCTTTTGATGGAGGCCGGAGACCTTGTCACCCACTTTTTCTTTCCTTCTGACCTGGTAACCGGGAAGTAAAAAACACAAATTTCTAAGTGTCTCCTCTGCCTAGATCACATCAAGAACTGACACCGTCTCCTCAGTGTGGAACCCAGGGGTCTCCTAAGGATGATTCCAGCACTAGGTTGATAGAAGTTTAAAGCTGGGGAAGGAAGAACACAAGAAAATTACATAACTTAAGTGAAGAACTAGGCCTAAAAGTGGAACCTTGCATTTGAGCATAATTATTTAGCATGGTGTGCCTGAAATACATAGAACTGAATAATTTGTTTTATGTAAGTATAATCAATTTGAATACATTAAAACTGATACTGGCTGGGCGCCGTGGCTCACACCTGTAATCCCAGAATTTTGGGAGGCCGAGACGGGTGGATTACCTGAGGTCAGGAAGAATTCGAGACCAGCCTGGCCGACATGGTGAAACCCTGTCTCTACTAAAAATACAAAAATTAGCCTGGCATGGTGGCAGGCGCCTATAATCTCAGCCACTCAGGAGCTAAGGCAGGAGAATTGCTTGAACCTGGGAGGCAGAGGTTGCAGTGAGCCAAGATCGCGCCATTGCACTCCAGCCTGGGTGACAAGAGCAAGACTCTGTCTCAAAAGAAAATAAAAAAAAATTGATACTTATCAGACAAATCAATTAATATAGGTATACCCACATTCTATGATTGCCAGGATATACCAACTCCAATCCCATTAATCATACTAGCATGAAGAAAAATTACATTTCTGGGCCACTGCGTTTGAATATAACCTTAGCTAATTTAAGCCTGGAGAAAAATAAGAATGCTTGATTCATTTAAAATCTAAGAGATTCTGAGCTATATTTTTCTATAACTCACATTTCTCAACTCTTCTGCAATCTAGGTTTATTTTTTACTATAATGTACCTTCAAAGAGCTAAGTCTCAGTTTATAGATTGTTAGTTTTTTTAGTTCCATTCTCTTTCATTGTACTGCTGAATTCTGGGCCTCTGTGTCCTCATCTGTAATGTGGAGTCAAAATTATCACTAAGGTCACTTCAAGCATGAATTTCGCATTGAATAATCCCTTGTAGAACACAAGGAAAATAATGGTTCTTTTGTAGTTCTCTTGGGACTTTTACTATTGCTAAGAATCATGCTGGGCAGATGCAGGCATCACATGGATTGTGCGGGGAAGTGTAACTGAATAATGGCCATGTTTTGAGGCAGTGATATTCAATGCTTTAAAAAGTGAGAAAATGGCCTTTAGAGATACTTTGTTTGAAAAAGAAACAAGCTTGGAAAATGTTCTTGAGTATTTCTGTATAGAAAAGTATAAAATGGATGTGTCCTTTAAATGTTTAAGTACTTCCAACACTTTTGGTTTGCATACTCACGGTGCAAACGAGGTGGGAAGGGCGGAATCCCTGGCCTAGCTCTGCAAGAGTGGGGTTTCAGGTCAAAGCAGGTCTGGCAGCTCAGGCTGGCCCGAGCGCGCAACCCTTAGTTGGGAAGGCCGCGGCCAGGCTGCCGGGCCCCCTGCAGGCGGGCTCAGCGCCGCGGCCCAGCACCTGTTGTCCCAAGGCAGGCCCCGCGGCGGAGAGGCCTTGGAGGGCAGAGCCCCCTCCCACCAGGGCGGAGCTCAGGAGAGTTCGCAGCCCAGGTGGCCGAGACCAGGGGCAAGGCCAGGGGCCGGGACAGCGAAATGCCTCCCTGGCTCTTACTTTCATTGACCTGTGCGATGCCTCGCTGGCTTCTGCTTTCATTGATCTTTGCGGGTCTGTTCCCGCTGCGGCGCCGGCAGCTGCTTGGTAGTTGCGGGGGGCGTGAGGGCGGTGGCCCAGACCGACCAGCTGACAACCCAGCTCCGCCTCGCCCGTCCCTGCCTCGGACCCTGCGCCTGAGGAAGTATCGAGGCAACCCTCTGCCACCCGAAATTCGTGGGCCGCTCCCAGAGGGCGCGCCCTTTAGTTGAGCGCCCCTAGGCGGCCGTCTGGGGGCCGGATGCGGGGCGCAAACCCGCGAGGAGCGCGCGACGGGCGCGGCGGCGACGGCAGGAGGAGGGGCCGGGAGCCCAAGCGCAGCCGAAGGACGCCCCGTCCTCCACATGCTGCCACTTGGCTGAGCCGGGCGCCGGCGAGAAGGCGGCGCCGTTGCCCTGGCAGCTGGACTGCACTTTGCCCTCGCCAGGCCTCAGCTGCCGCCCGCCCAGACGCCAGCAAGCCCCCCTCACACTGCAGCGCCTCCCCGGGAGCTTCGGAGACCCGCCCCGGGCCTGATCGCAGGCTGCCTCCGGGGTCCGCACGGCTGTCCGGACGTGCCATGGGCGCGCAGCTGCCAGGCGATGTGTAAGTGAACATCTGGGAGGTGGGTGACTGATGAAGGGCGAGTATGTGTCGGTCTTTGTCAGCTGTGCCTTTTAGATTTTTCAATGGCAGAAACCCATGAGTTACAGGAGGCTTTAATTAAACGAGACCTTTCTCAGCCAGCTGCCGTGAATAGAGCCTCACATCTCCGTCCCCTAATGGAGAAGAGTTAGCCCCCACCGCTTCAATCTTGTTCTGGGCTTCCCAATGAAAGGTATCTCATTGTGAGTTGCAATTCCACCCTGCTTCCTACCTGAAGAGTGAGTGAAGATTTTCAGGTGAGAGATTTGCCCATGAACATTGCATTGATATGCCAAGCTGTCAGGCTTGTGCTCTGAATGGCATATCATGAGCAAAGTATTAGCCCTTGTGCTCTTTGGAGCTGTGGGAGGCTGAATATTGAGGTGAAATGATGCAAATAAGAAATTAAGAGGAGTAGACAGGTAAGATCCTGCCATGAGTGAAGGCGTCAAAGAAGCAAAGCAGAACAATTGGAGTTGGCTCGCTTATGTCTCTGGTCTGACACCAGCCCCTCCCCTATCCTTTAGGGGATTAACATAAAATTGCAAACTAGTAAAGGTTCTTATCAAAGACCATTTTTTTAGGATCTAGTGTATGTGGCAGCTCTCTCAGGGAAATTTTTAGATAAGAATTAGGAGGAATATGGAATCTACTTGTATTATGACAAAGTATAAATCAAACCAAGATCAACAGTTGGCTCCTCCTTTTTCCCTTTGGATGAGGCTGTTTTCAAGCACTTAATATGGCTATCATAAATAGATGGGAAATAATATTTACGCATTCTGCTTTCAAGGAGCATGGTCTGGAAGAATAATTTCAGTTTTAAATTTTCTTTTGCCATTAAACAAAAATTATAAGCATTACTTATTTAGGTCCACACAATCTTGTAACAAAAGGGTGCTTTAAAATTGTAGACCAACCTCCAATCCATTTTATTATCTCCTCTGTAGCACTCCTGACAGGCCAGCCACATTTTGATTGAACACTTCAGTAACAGGGAGCTCATTACATTTTGAGGGGTTCCTCCTTTTCTGTTGTTAGCAAGGCCTTGTTTACACTGAACTGACAACCGCTTAGGAAGCAGTACCTGTTTCTCATTAGTCCTACCTGGCCAATAGCGCTCCAACTGTGAACTTAGAAACAAGATTTTTCTGCAAAAAAAGATCTAAAACTTTAGTCAGAGTCCAAAAAGAGTCCGTGACCCAGAAATAGTTAAGAAACGAAAGGTCGGCCGGGCGCGGTGGCTCAAGCCTGTAATCCCAGCACTTTCGGAGGCCGAGACGGGCGGATCACGAGGTCAGGAGATCCAGACCATCCTGGCTAACACGGTGAAACCCCGTCTCTACTAAAAAAATTACAAAAAAACTAGCCGGGCGAGGTGGCGGGGGCCTGTAGTCCCAGCTACTCGGGAGGCTGAGGCAGGAGAATGGCGTGAACCTGGGAGGCAGAGCTTGCAGTGAGCTGAGATCTGGCCACTGCACTCCAGCCTGGGCGACAGAGCAAGACTCCGTCTCAAAAAACAAAAAACAAAAAACAAAAACAAAAACAAAAAAACCAGAAACGAAAGGTCTAAAGTGATACAAAATAATATTTTTGTCTCCTTTGCTTGACAGCCTTTCAGATCCCTGAGCCTCAGTTTCTCATCTGTAAAACGGGAATAATATGCTTTGTCTAACCCTAGGGTTACTGTGAGGATTAAATTAATAATCTTAATAAAGTACTTAGTAGAGGTGCCTAGGAGTCAGTAAATGTTAGTTATCTTCAATAAATACTAGTTTATGTTTCCTTCCTTACCTAAGACCCTTCTCTGTGCTAAAGATCCTTAGCCTAAAATTGAATTCAATAAGTCAGTCTAACCCAAACAGTGCAGGGTGCAATGAGTTGCCATCTTCAAATGAAATCATCTATTGCTTAATTGGCATTTGTAGTAAATACACAGAAGTTGACTAAAAACCTCACCTCCATACCCCGTGTGCTTTGCTGTCAAGCAAAGGAGACAAAAAATAAAGGTAGGCTTTATTAATTTTTTAATTATGCAGTTAAGCATTTCTTGAATCTGAATTTCTTTTTTCTGTTGGCTTGTATTACTTAAAGCCTCTGTATGGTTTGCAGTTTGTTAGATAGATGTTTTCATCTTATGTCATTCATCATGTTAATTCTACTTTTCAGTTTTGTGTCACCTACACATTTGCTGAGTTTATTCACCAGACATTCAAGTCACTGACAACAGATAGGACAAGTCCTTTTGCTATGACCGTGGTACCTCTAGAAACTTGTGGCACAGTAGGAATGGTCCTGGATTTTTGGAGGCTGGTTTTGGAGTCTGGCTCTGATACCTATTAGCTTTGTGACCTTGAGAAACTTATTTTCAGTATCAATAAAATGAGGTAACATCTGCCTTTCAGGGTGGTTGTTAAAATTCAAAGTAATGAAAGCACCAAGTACAATACTGGCTGGAAATCTAGTTGGCCTTCAGTAGATTTTGCTTGAACTAATGAATTAGCTGGACTCAGCCCTTTCTTATCAAACTATTCTAGTCCATAGAGCAGTCTTCTCCATAAAGACATTATGAGAAAAATGTCTTGCTGAAAAGTAAAGATCTTGCATATTCCCTGATCTACTACAAAAGTAAATAACATTAGTTTAAAAATGAATGATTCTTAGCACATTGCTAGTTCCTAGAAATCCCCAGTCTTTCCCCCCAACCCCCATTGTTCCTTGTTTAATGTTTAAGTTTGAATTTTGCTAGAGATAGATGTCAAACTATTAGTCTGTAAAGTCTAGGAATTCTAATTCTTTCCTTTAGCTTTGAATATTAAAAATAAAAACACTGGGGGAAAGAAGTTCTGTTTGAATCTCTAGCCTCTTGAGGCTGCCCTTCTTCTCCATGGTTTTCCAGAGGTTGCCCGGATAGTTCTGTGCTGACATCCGCAGGTTCTCTTGGTGCCCTGGAATATAATTCACCAGAAATGTCGAGGCATGGATTCTTTTAAAGTGACCTCTTCTTGCACCTTAGTTCTCTCTTAGTGAGGTTTCCATGCTTTCCAGCTTGAAATCATTTGCTTTTAAGGGAGCAAAACAGTTGCTGAGCAGTTTTGTTTTCTTTCTCATTAGTTAATACGCCATCTATCCTTGGATTTGAGAATTTTAAAATTAGCCTTTCTTACTACACTTTCTGTATAGTAAGTATACTATGCACAACATGCACTAAGTCGGTGGTTGAGAAATAGAACCATTCAAGGTGTCATAATGTTGAAAGTTTTGGCAGTAGTAAATAACTCTCATCAGTACCTCACATGCGAAGAGCCTTGTATTTTAAGAATGAATTTATTCCTTGTAAGTTAAAAGTTGTGAAATTAAGAGTGTTTCACAAGGGGCTGAAGGTAACATAAATTACTGAAGCTGAATGGGAGGGAGTAACAGATATGTGGCCCCAAGAGTGAATGCCTAGCTTAGAAGTATTCTAATTCAGAACAGTTTCAACACTGCACTGGCCCAACAAAACACTGGCCCAAACACTACTGCAAGTTTGTAGCCTTTGCATGTAAACAGCCTGCAAGAGGCAGAACTATGTAAATGTCACTGTTTTATTCCCAACATCTAACATACTACAGGCATATGGAGAGTTGACAAATGGGAAAACTTTAATAAGCATTCATTAGTTGCCTTGATGTAGAGAACTGTTCTGTACAAAATAAAGAAAAAAATAAACTCCTGCCTTTGAGGAATATCTAATCTCATTTGGGGAGACAGCATTTATACGTTAAAGACGAGACTTCCAGTTCAAGAACAGAATTCTGAGGAAGGGTGGGAGGAGGACTGGGAAGTCTGCAGGAAGGAGATGTGGCTTCCCCTATCCTCAAAGATAGTACTTGGGTTTAAGTAGGGAACAGGGAAAAGGGTGCCGGGTGGAGATAAAGGCGAGGTGGTGTGTTTCAGCTTTTTAGAGGAGGACTAGGAGTAGGAAATGAGCATGGGTGAGCCAAGGAGACTCACGTGATGGGAGAGGAAATTTCCTTGTATTAGTGAGAAATTAAGTCCATTGGGTAAAAACAGGGCTTTAAAAAAATGTTTATATTAAATGTACCTCTCTTCCCCCCGAGACACTGTACTGTTGGCCACAGAAAATAGGAACCCTACAATAACTCCTTAGGTAAAGAAATGGAGTATATGGATCATGAAAGAACTATGAAGCTTTAAATGGCAAAATTTTCTGAATTCTTGGTCCTCTGACCTAGAGTCCTAGGGAATTTGAACACTATGTTCTTCCACGTTTCTATACCAGAGTAATGATTCTTTTCAGTGCTCAAAATTACATATACTGCTGCCTAGAACTTAATTCAGTGCATAGCACTTAACACTTTTATTAACTTATGCCTCCTACTTGTTCTAAAATGAAGTGGTTTTACTAAAGACTAATAGAAATTGAATCTGTAGGGGAGGAAAAAAAGCTCTTCTACCCTCTTAGGTTTGTGACCAAGGCCTGTGAATCAAACTGATAAAACAGTAATGGCATAAATAGGACAGATTTAAACACACATATGCACAGGAGTTTGCAAAAGAAATGTGACTCAAGGAGGTGGTTAGAATTTGGGGCTTATCTATCAACTTAACAAAATGATAAAGCGGGGAGAGGTTCTAGATCAGGTTTTCTTAACTAGTTGGTCAGAGCTCCTTTTCATTTTTCTGTGAGGATTTATATTATGGTGCTGGAGGAATTGCTGCAGATTGAAGGTCAACATTCATGGTCATAAATAGAAGTGGCCAGATGAAGCCACCTGGTAGCCAGAGTGAAGCCCGGAAGGGCTTAGGGAAATACCTGCTTGTGTATGTGTGTGGTTTTTATCCTCTACCTGGAGGACCTGGTAAATAAGATGAAGTATTATACCTGGACTTAAGACATCTATCACCTGTTCAACAGTTAGTCTATTATCTAATTGTTCAAAATCCTAAATTACTGTTGTCATTCTTAGATTATACTTCTCTTTCCTCAATTATAATCTGGAGATATGATAGAACACTTAATAATTAGATGTTAGCTTTAGGAGACAATCTGGAGAGATAAGGAATGGAAATAACACAGAACATGTTCCATGTTCCAAGGAAGTTCTAGATGCTTTACATATAGAATCACAATTTTTATTTTTCTGAGACGGAGTCTTCGCTCTGTCACCAAGGCTGGAGTGCAGTGGTGCGATCTCGGCTCACTGCAACTTCTCCCTCCCACGTTCAAATGATTCTCCTGCCTCAGCCTCCCTAATAGCTGGGATTACAGGCGTGTGCCACCACACCCAGCTGATTTTTAAATTTTTATTAGAGATGGGGTTTCACCATGTTGGCCAGGCTGGTCATGAACTCCTGACCTCAGGTAATCCACCCACTTCGGCCTCCCAAAGTGCTGGGATTACAGGTGTGAGCCCCCGTGTCCGACCAAAATCACAATTTTTAGATGACTGAGGTAGAGCCCAGTTTACAGATAAAATCATACCATACCGCTTTATTCAGGTTTATTAGAATCTCAAACATTGTCTCATTTCTTAAAAAGGTTATTTTCTCTGCCTCTCTATTGAGAAATTTTGGCCCCAAGAGTGACCACATGGAGTCATCCTGAGCCCGTCCTGTCAGTGAGCAGCTGTACACTGTGTGTGCTCTAAGTGCCTGAGGACGAAACCAAATTCTCCGTTTCTAAGGACCCTATAGTAGTGTTCTTTTGGTAACCTTCATACTGACCAAAGTCATATTTACAGTATTTTGTAGCTTTTACTTTTTGGTGAAAGACAAAGAACATTACGTTTAAATTGTGTCCATTTCTGTTTGCCTGTTTAACCAATGTCATTGGATCCTGCTGTGAATTTATAGTCCAAGTGAATGATTCTCAATACTCCCAGTACAAAGACTTCCATTTACTGTCCAGTTTTCAGAGCCCTACAAGTATATTCTTTCTCAGTATCCATTATTAGAGAACACATAATGACAAACATGTTACTAGAAACTGAGTTACATATTTTTTTATAAACTTATTTTTTATTTTTATTTTTTTTGAGACTGAGTCTCACTCTATCACCCAGGCTGGAGTGCAGTGGCTCACTGCACGCTCTGCCTCCCAGGTTCAAGCAATTCTCATGCCTCAGCCTCCTGAGTAGCTGGAATTACAGGCACCTGCCACCACACCTGGCTGATTTTTGTATCTTTATAGTAGAGACAGCGTTTCACCATGTTGGCCAGGCTGGTCTCGAACTCCTGTCCTCAGGTGATCTGCCCACTTTGAGTTATGTTTTAATGAATTGGTATTTCTATTAATCACATCTACACTGAAATTGGAAAGACTGAAATTGGAAAAATTGAAAAGAAAAAAAATATATATGTATCTATATATATATGCATAAACATGGTTTTTATATATTTACATTAATTCAGGGTGAGACCAATTTTAAGCCATAACTTGAGATATAAGGCATCTTAGAAACCTGTGTAAAGGCTTAAGAATATGACATAAAATGGGACAATGGTAAAATAAACCATCTCTGTTAATCTAGTGTTTAAGATGGACTTCTCGGGAGGTAGCAGCCTATGCGTTTACACAGCAGATTTTAGAAGTTACTTTTTTTTTTTTTGGCTAGTTTTGTGTTTGGGTCCAGCTCATGTCCAAATTATGGCCTTTTTGTGATACCTTCCACTGGCATATTCCCAAGAAATTTACTCCTTTTGATGACACTGCACCCAGAATGGAGGAACACAGCTACAAAACGAGCTACAAAGAATGGGCTAGCCAGGCATGATGCCTCACACCTATCATCCCAGCACTTTGAGAGGCCAAGGCAGAAGGATCAGTTAAGGCCAGGAGTTCATAACCAGCCTGGACAACATGGCAAGACCCTGTCTCTACAAAAAATATAAAAATTTACCTGGGCGTGGTGGCATGTACCTATAGTCGCAAGTACTCAGGAGGCTGAAACCAGAGGACAGTTTGAACTCAGGAGTTTGTGAGACTGCTGTGAGCCACAACTGGCCACTGTACTCCAGCCCAGGCGATGGACTGAGATCCTGGCTCTAGGAGGAAAAAAGGTGGGGAGCTGCAGTAAATCACATTTTTTCTTTGACAGACCCAACAGAAGCCCCAGTTGTTGCTAGATCTCTTCCTGAGGATAGTGTCAGGGCTCATTCTATATTTTTAGTGCTTTGAGGCTTCAAATAACATTGAAACACATCAAGGGGCTTTATTTTCATTATGTATGACTGTAATGTGTATGTATGTGTCTGTGCATTGTGATTCGAGGGGTAGGGGTCAGAGGGAAAGGGAGTGGTGGGTGGAAGGGCACTGTTAGACGTTATTACTTACAGCCTGAATAAATTATATTCTCTTTCTCCTTTTGTTAATTTTGGAAGCACTTACATTCTATGGACACAGGTTCCAAACACATAGTAGACACTCAATATAGACTGGTTGGATGGTTAAGGGATGCTCTGATAGTTTTTTGGTGTATCTTGAGAACTAAGGTATAAAAGGTTGATTTAAATATTTTTGAGAAACTGTGTTTTTTAAACATTTTATATTTCTGTAATTAGCCAGTGAAAATGACAAGAAGGCCAAAACACTTTTCCTGGTTGATCTGCAGCATTTAATGTATCACACCTTCAACTGATGACCATAGTAACTTCCCAAATGAATAAGACTAAAAATTAATTCAGGATAGCTGATCACACCTGTTAAGGCTAATCATAGCTGCCTAGCCACTGACTTGCATTAATGGCTAACATTGTTGAAACTTTATTTCCTCCTTATGAATCAACTATCTTATTAGAAGTGATTGAAAGTATACAAAGTTTGTTCTTCAATGGTGTGCAGGCTTGTACTGTAATTGCCTTTTAAGTATTTAAAGTTCTGTATTGTAACTGCCTTTTAAGTATTTAAAAGTATTTAAACAGCTGCTACCATGAACAGTAGATGCTGCACATGAACCTTTTTGCCCCCCTGGCCCTTACTTTAAGGATCATGCTTTTTTTTTTTTTTTTCATGATAAAACTTAAGAGGCTTCTGTGGGATGGAAACTATAGCACGAAAATCTGATTAACAAATACGTGGTGGCAGTTTACTAATCCCATTTAATTAAGGCAATTGCATCTTCTCAACATGCCACGAGCAATTCCATTAGATAGCTAGTTACTGGAGCAGATGATTACCTAATTACATGAATATATCAGTGTCATTTTTCCCAACACAGGACTTGAAGGCCAGATTTGACAGCTAGTCCTGGAGCAGTAGTACCCAGAGACCTGTTTGGGAGACTGGGAAGGTCTGGGCCATCATGTTCTTGCTGATAGTCCAGAGATCAGGTCAAGGACAGGGGCAATGAGAAGAGAGAAACAGAGACCCTGGGAAGGAGCTATCTTGGTCTTTACTGGCAAGAATTAACTTCAAAGTTGGGACAGAGGTTCTATAAGTTCAAGAAAGAGAGAAAGTTAACACTTAAAAACAGGCTGGACTGGATGAAGTACTGTTGGAGCACTGACAGCTCCATTCTTATTTGCCATGTGAACTCTGGGTCAGCAAGTGGAAGAGCTAGACCTATCTGCCTGTTTCATCATCTATTAGATGGGAAGAGATGGTAAACAACATAAATTAGTAAGCAGATGTGATAAGTAACTGAAGAACGGTTGTTTTCTATACTTGATATGGCTAAACCAGCTGAAGGTTGACAACATAAATATTTTACTATCTAGGTATTTTTGATGTCCTATACTCTAGAAATATGTGCAAATTAAAGTGTGGTGGGGATGAAGTATTACTAATCTGGTTCCTTGGATAAGGTTATAGATCCCTCTCCCTACTCTACCCTCCTGAGCTACAAGTTCAGGAACAGCACAATAAAGGACAGAAGACTCTCACATCCAATTTCAAATTGGTTTCTCATTTATTGCCATCATTCTAAATCAAAGCACTCTACCTGTTCCCAAAGGAAGTGACAGATAAATAAAGCCCTTTAACTGGCAACTGGAAGAACTAGAAGTAGGCTTTTGTTCTTCGGTAGGCCCAGAAGACTATGACCACTGAGTTCGGCTGGTTTTAGGCCGGTGCAGAAAGGAAGCAGCAGGCCTCACACTGGAATCCTCCAGCACAGGGCGCTAGTCTGCTCTGGATGCTGTCCATAGGCAGTCTTTTTCAGATAAAATACATCAGTCCCCTGGATTTAGGTGCCCCAGAATGTTCTCAAAAACTGTTCTTATACTTTTAAAGTAAAAATTACAGTGAAATACAGTACACAGATGTTAAAGGTACGATCCAACATGTTTTAACAAACATATACCTCATTAACATACCAATTAAGATACAGAATATTTTTAATAGCCTAGAAAGTATTTCAGGGCCTCTTCCAAACAGTCCTTACTACCTCCCACCCAAAGGGAATCACTATTATGATTTCTATTCATAGGGTCACTATTGTCCAATCTTGAAATTCATATATGATCCATCTTTTTTATCTGGCTCAACATGTTTGAGATTCATCCATGTGGTTTGACATACCAATAGTTCATCCTTTTTTTATTGTCAAGCTATATTCCATTTTAAGGATATCCCCAATTTGTTTATCCATTTGATTTGCCTACTGATGGACATTTGGGTTGTGTCCAGCTTTGGCTATTGTGAATAAACAGGCTATGGATGTTGGTATACAGATTTTTAAAATACCTATGTTTCCATTTGTCTTAGATAGCTATCTAGAGATGAAATGGCTGGTTCACAGGGTAAGTGCATGGTTAACTTTTTAAGAAACACAGTGCTGGGATTCTGATTGGACTTTTAGAATCCATTTGTCAATGTCTACAGAAAAGCCTGCTAGAATTTTGCTGAATATACAATTTCTTTAATTGATGGAGAGCTATCAGATTTTCTTCTTGTGCCAATTTTGGTAATTTCATATTGGCATAAAATTGTTTATATTATTCCTGTTTGCCTTTTAAATGTATATAGATGTCATAATACCCATTACACATCTTAATATGTGACTTATTTTTCTTGATCAGTCTGTATAGAGATGTATCTATTAGATATTTTTAAAGAACCAGCATTCATTCTGTTGTGTCTATCGTATGCTTCACTGATTTCTGTTCTTACCTATTTCTGTCTACTTATATTGGGTTTAATTTGCTTTTCTTTTTTAAGCTTAAGGTAAAAGCTTATATCACTGATTTAAACTTTTCTTTTCTGTTATAAGCATTTAAATATATAAATTTATTTCTAAGCTCTAACTAATGCATTTCAAAATTCTGATGTTTCGGCTTTCGTTTAGTTGAAAATTTATTTTAATTTCTCCTGTGATTATCTTCTTTGTCCCATGGGTTACTTAGAAATATGTTTAGTTTCCCAATATATGAGGCTTTTCTAGATATTTTACTATCTGGGGTGGTTGGAAAATATACTGTGTAATGTTTTAAGCCTTTGAAATCTGCTGAGACTATCAATAGCCTATCTTGGTGAATGTTCCATATGCAGTCGATAAGAATATGTAATAGTTGTTGGGTATAGTGTTCTGTGAATATCAACTCAAGTTGGAGCATAATGTTGTTCAGAATGCATATTATTTTTTCTTTGAATATTCTAGTAATGTTTTAAGTCTCCAGCTATGCTTCTGGGTTTCTTTGTCAGTTTTAAGTTGTGTATCTTTTATAGATAGCATATAGTGGGTATATTTTTTAAAAAATAATACTGTTTTTCAGAGTAGTTTTAACAGAAAAATGAAGCAGGAAACAATGTTCCCACATATCCTGTGTACACACACACACGCAGTATCTCCCACTAGACACATCACAATCACCTGAAGTCCACATTATATTAGAGTTCGTTCCTGGTGTTGTACAATCTACGGTTTTTGACAAATGTATGACAGAAATCCGTTATTAGTATCATATAGAATAGTTTCATTGCCTTAAAAATTGTCTGTTCCACCTATTCATCTCAGCCTCTTCCATAACCCTTGGCAACCACTGGTCTTTTTACTGCCTCCAGAGTCTTGCCATTTCTAGAATGTCATATAGTTGTAATCATACAGCATGTACCCCTTTCAGATTGGCTTACCTTAGTAATGAGCATTTGAGGTTCCTCCTTTTCTTTCCATGGCTGGATTATTATTTTTTGAGATGGAGTCTTGCTCAGTCACCCAGGCTGGAGTAGAGTGGTGCAATCAATCTTAACTTACCACAACCTTCAATTCCAAATCCTGGGCCTGAGCGACCTCGGCTTCCTAAGTAGCTAAAACTGTAGGTGTGCACCACCATGCCTGGCTAATTTTTTTCATATTTAATTTTTTTGTAGAGACGGGGTCTTGCTATGTTGCCTAGGCCGGTCTTGAACTCCTGGGCTCAAGTGATACTCGCCTCAGCCTCCCAAAGCGCTGGGATTGTAGGCATGAGTGACTATGCCCAGCCTAACTCATTTATTTTTAATGCTGAATATATTCCATTGTTTAGATGTAGCACAGTTTACTCATTCACCAAGAAGGACATCTTGCTTGCTTCTAAGTTTTCAAAGTTATGAATAAAGATGCTACAGACATCCATGTGCAGATTTTTGCATGGATTTAAGCGTTCAACTCACTGGGTTGAATACCAAGAAGCATAACTGTTGGATCGTATAGTAAGAGTATGTTTAGTTTTGTAAGAAACTGCCAAACTGTCCTCCCAAGATAACCGTACCATTTTGCATTCTCACTAACGAATGAGAGTTCTGTTGCTTTTGCCATTATCTCACTGTTTAAATTTACAATTCCTGAATTACATGATGCTGAACATTTTTCCATACGTTTATGTACCATCTATATGTAAGAAGACTTCGGTGAGGTGTCTGTCCAGATCTTCTGCCCATTTTTCAATTAGCTTGTTCATATTTGTATTGCTTTTAGAAGTTCTTTGTATACTTTAGATAACAATTTTATTAAATATAACAATCTTTTATCAAATATGCTTTTACAATATTTTCTCCCAGTCTGTGGCTTGTCTTCTCATTTTCTTGACCATGTCTTAAACAGAGCAGATTTTTAGTGAACTCCCACTTATTATTTCTTTAACACATCATGCCTTCGGCATTGAATCTAAAAGGTTGTCACCAAACCCAAGGTTATCCACATTGCCTCCTATGTTATCATCTAGGAGTCCTATTTTATATTTAGGTCTGTGATCCATTTCAAATTAATTTTGTGAAGGATTTAAGATCTGTGTCCGGCTTTTTTTTTTTTTTTTTTTTTTTTGGCATATGGATGATTTGGTTGTTCCAGCACTCATTGAAAAGACTACATATGTGTGGTTTGGATTTTTAAACTAGTCTGATCATCTCTGCCTTTCAATTGTTATTTTTAGTCCATTTTTCTTTCAGGTAATTATATATAGAAGGCTTTTTCATATGGTGATTTTCTAATTGTCCCTCCCAACCCCCAATGTTCTTCCTTTCCTGTCTTCTTCTGGGTTAAATGGGTCTAATTCCTTTCCTCATAAGTCATACTTGCATTATCTCTTTAGTGGCTGCTGCTCTATTTTTAAAATCTTTTCCCTCCATTTTTCAGATTGGACACATCTATAGATTTATGTTCAAGTTCACTAATCCTATCTTTTCCAACATTCAGTAGTCCATACAATGAATTTTTCATTTCACGTCTTGTACATTTCAGTTATTGATTTTCCATTTTTATTTTACAATTTCCATTTCTCTGAAATTCTTTTTCACTAGTTTTTTCCTTTATTTTCTTGGGCATACTTAAATAGCTACTTTAAAGTTCTATTATTAATTTCTATTAAGAAATGCTGGGTCATTTTTTTTTTTCTTCTTGATTCTGGGTCAGATTTTCCTGCTTCTTTGTGTGGCTAGTAATTTTTTAATTGAACGGTAGGCATTGTGAGTAATAACTTGTAAGGCATCTGGCTTATGTTATCTTTCTTTAAATGGTATTGTTTTATTTCTTGTTAAAGGGGACTATTTCTGTTTGAACTTAGTCAAATGTGGTCCATAGGGTGGCTGCCTATTTTTGTAAATGAAGTTTTACTGGATATAGCCATGGCCATTTGTTTAATATTAATATATTATCTGGCTTCTTTTGTGCTATAATAGCAGAGCTGAGTAGTTGTGACATAGACCCTATGTGTCTTAGTCCATTCAGGATGGTATAACAAAATACCAGAGACTAGTATGGAGTATTTATATGACTGAGTGTTTATCAATAACACAGATTTATTTCTCATGGTTCTGGAGCTGGGAAGTCCAAGTTTAAGGCATGAGCATATATGGTATCTTGTGAAGGCCTGCTTTGTGGTTCATAGCTTTTCAGTGTGGCCCCACATGTCAGCAGGGGCAAGGGAGCTCTCTGGGGTCTCTTTTATGAGAGCGCTAATACTCTAATATCATCACCCAAAGCCCCCACCTCCAAATACCACCACGTTGGGGATTAGGTTTCAATATATGAATTTGGAGAAGCCACAAACACCTAGCTCACAAGCCTAAGTCATAGCCCTTTAAGAAAACACTTGCCAAAAAAAAAAAAAAAAAAAAAGAAAACACTTGCCAACCCTTGCATAGGGTATGCTACTGATTCCTAAGGTGTCACATTTCTTGAGTAGTAACTAAATACAGAAGTGTTCAATGAGATTGCTCCACTCAGGCTGCAATTCCAAGGATTCTAAGTACTGTATAACTTCTGGTGTCACTGTTCAACCCTTAAGTCCTAGAGGAAGTAATCATTTGCTAAGATTTTGCAGAGCCTCATCCTGGACATGCACATCCCAGTACCTTTGACAAGTCTCGTGCAGATTTCTGCCTCTCTTCCCAATCTTGAACTCTATCTTATAAATTTCAGCTGTTTTAGTAACCCAAACCTCTGTTCCATCAGAGTTGCCACTCTCTGACTCTCCTGGGGCTCAACTCCCATGGTAATGCTGGAAAATAGCACCAGGTAGAATCCCACAATGACCATCTGGGGGATTTAACATCTTGTGTTTTTCTTCTCTCAGGGATCACAATCCAGTGTTGCTTGTTGCTCTATGCCTGAAAATACATGGCAATATATATTTTGTCCAGTTTTAAAACTGGTTTTGGCAAATGCACAAATCTGGCACTAGTTACTTTGTTAGGGTAAGAAAAAGCTGTTTTTGCAAAACAAAAGGTCTTAAAACACACAGAATATTCTGATGGTTCCACTGATGGTTCCACTCACAGCCTTTCATTTATCTGACACTCATTGAGTTCTCTAAGTAATTTTTTTCAGGTTAACCATGTCCAATTCCCTTAACCATCACTCACAGTAAAAAATAGACACTACAAAAAATCATAACATGGTGATGATGAACAACCAAGACAGTCCCCATCTTCAGGCTAGTAAGCAAGACAGACACCACATATATCTGTTTCCTTTTTTAAATTAACGTCTCTGAGTTTGCAGCATGAAGCAGGGCATACGGAACTAAAGGCAATTAAAAGCAGAAGACTGCCTTTCCTTTCTTACTCTCATATCACTCTTATTAGGGGTAGGAACAGATATAGTATTATGAGAAACTGGGTAGAATTTATAGAATAATATATGGTGGTAGACCTGGCAAACATCACCTCCTCTGGACATCTTTAATTACAAACTATTAAAAAAATGAATTAGATGCACGCAAGCTTTTGCCTTAAGATCAGTGGTTTCAGGCCAGGCACAGTGGCTCATGCCAGTAATCCAGGCACTTTGGGAGGCTAAGGTGGGCAGATCACTTGACCCCAGGAGTTCAAGACCAGCCTGGACAAAATGGCAAAACCCTGTTCCTACAAAAATTTAGCTAGGCATGGTGGCTTGTGCCTGCAGGCCAGCTACCCAGTAGGCTGAGGTGGGAGGATCACTTGAACCCAGGAGGTCCAGGCTACAGTGAGCCATGATTGCATCCTTTACTCCAGCCTGAGTAACAGAGTAAGACCCTGTCTCAAAAAAAAAAAAAAAAAAGTGTTTTCAGAAAGAAATTTTAGAATTTTTAGAGCTATGTTTTTAGTCCCAAAACTAAGATACAGTCAGGGGCCATTAATGTCATTCACAGAGATTACCTGTGCTTCTTACAGGTTAGTCCTCTTTAAAATGAAGTTGTCTTATATTGTGTTAGTTATCCTTAAGTCCCTTAAGAGAAGTTCATTCTGTGATAACACACACTTGGGAGGCTTAGAAGGCACGTCACAAACATTGTCATCTATTTACTGACCAAACATCAAACAAGGGTAGGAATGATATATTTAGGAGGAAAAACCTTTAACTTTAATCTGAGCTTTTGTACAATTTCACAGGGAACAGTCAGAAGGAAAAATAGGTGGCTGTGCTATATGTAACCTATATTGTTTAGAAGTGGCACTAGAGTAAAGCAAACATTGTTTACTACTCTTTTAGTTGTAAATATGTGACCAGGGGATAAAGCCGGACTCTTACAGTAGTCGCAGGTCTGTAGGCTCATGAGGTTTCGGGAGGAACAAATTTTGATGTGCTTGTTTTGCTTGACAGTATAGATCAGGACTCAGCAAACATTTTCTGTAAAGGGTCAGACAGTAAATATTTTAAGCTTTGTGGGGCACACAGCCTGTCACAATTACTCACTTCTGCTGTCGTAGTATGAATGCAGCCATGGACACATGTAAACACGTGAGCATGGCTGTATAAAAATAGGTAGCTGGAATTTGGCTCAATGGTTTAGCTAACCTTTGGTATAGGTAAATCTAAGCTAGCAAAAATGGAATTGTTTTCAGTTTTATAAAATTTGCAAGATCTTGAAAAACATGTTTTCCTATTTTGCAAGTTGCCATTTTTATTGAGTGATTATCTTTCTCTTCCACTGGTAAGATAAAGCTGTTTGTTTTTACCTCAGATTTCTTCCATGTGACCAAAGTGATGAAAGGATTTTTACATGCCACTCAATCATACACTATTTTGCATTCTGTAACTTCAAAATGAAACCTACCTTCTCTTGACAGGTAAACACTATACGTGAAGAGTGGTGAAAGGGAACATTGAATACTGAAGTGGCCTGGAGAGGGAAAGCACTGGTCAACATCACATGGACAAATTTCATTGTTTTCTAAAGATGGCCTGGAAGTAGTCTGCCACTGCTTCCTCCACAAACAGCTCTTCATAACATGGGCTGCATGAAATCAAAGCAAACTTTCCCATTTCCTACCATATATGAAGATGAGAAGCAGCATGAGAGTGAAGAACACTTTATGCCAGAAGAGAGATGTCTACCTAGGATGCCTTCTCCAGTTAATGTCAAAGAGGAAGTGAAGGAACCCCCAGGGACCAATATTGTGATCTTGGAATATGCACACCGCCTGTCTCAGGATATCTTGTGTGATGCCTTGCAGCAATGGGCATGCAATAACATCAAGTACCATGACATTCCATACATTGAGAGTGAGGGGCCTTGAGGCTGTATGTAGCATGACAACACTTTGACTGGAGGTGCTAGTTTGAATACATGCGACAAAAGCAAAAACTGGTGTGAAAAATTACAAATACCTATCTGGATTTAAAAAATGTGTCTACGATAATGTTATTAGCATAAGAACACCTAGGATGAAATGCATTTTAAGTACTTCTATGTTAACAGCAATTTCTCTCTGTTTAGTCTTAGATTTTAGTCATCTGAAGGGCTGAACAGAGGTCCTGTGATACCCAATAATCAACTGAATGTCACAGCACTTCTTCCTAAGTAATGGCATCACCAAAGAAAATGCTAAGGAATAAAAACTGCCCCAAATTCCAATGGTTATTCTAAAGGTTGTCCTTTAAAATAACAATTTTTGTTAACTTATACCCAAAAAAGTCCAGATATGAAGAGGGCTTTTCTAAAATTTCTTGGCACGGGAATGGCACTCAAGTCATAGTGATTAACAGTAAGTCTTGTTTGTCAAGGATATCTACTTCTTGATACAAATAAACCCTGTCTTTAATAAGATATTTATTTTTGTAGATGAGAAGTGTAACTACCACCTTGGATTTCAGGGCCCTAACTAATTACAGCTGTTATTGGACGACTCAGACTTTGCCGACTTTGTGCCTAAAGCCATCTTAAAGATAACAGTTTATAGAAGCCATGACATTAGTGTTTATTGCATTGAATTAAGAAGCCCAGTGATATAACTATACAAGAAAACAAGTATGGGTACCGTTTATAAAGAGCAATCCAGTGAATCTTAAAAATAATAGAAACTTAAGTCTGCAAGGTAGAAAGTTTCAGTTTTAATTGTGTATTTATTAAGCTTTACTGTCTCAGAGGTACAGAGAGCTGGAATATGGGCATTTATTCCCAGTTTTTTCTTGACTAGTGAGGCGGTCGCCATTAAAATTACTGAGACCAGACGATGCATGAAGATTTACAGTTGTATTGCAAAACGGAAAAGATAAAACTGTCCTCTGAGGAGAGTACTCATTTTCTGGGTTTTTGTTATTTTTTAGTGGTAACACAAGCCTATAGGGCATTTATAGTCACCTATTATACCATTTCCATAAGCCTAGCTACCTTTTAGGAAAGCTATTTTTTCTTTTTCATTTTTACTGTTACGGCACATACACACCTTTTTGTTTTAAAGGATTAAGTACTGTTTGAAGATCAGTGGTAACAGAAAATTTAGAAGGGGGAAGAAGAAATTAAGACATAACTTGTTGGAAAATTAAGACTTGACTTTCTAGAATTATCTTTTCATCAAGATTTGGTACACTATGAGTTTAAATGGAAAGGAAATTATTTAAGCCTGTGTGTGTTAGATCCACAATACACCACTAGTATTGAAAATATAAAGGTTAAAAAAAGGCTTATTACCTCTTTAATGAGATAAGTATGTATTTGTCTTGTAAGCAGGCAGAAAATCTACCTCTAATTTTAACACTAATACTTTGAAACCCACAATCAAATAGAGTGAATTCTCCAAGTTACACAAGCAAGGAAAACATTATTTGAAATATGTCATATTTCAGTTGCCTTTGGACACGTCATCATTCAACTCTAATTTTACCAAGTCCGGGGATTTGTACTGTCCCGTTGTACTTGCAATCTACGATTTATATAATAGAAAAACAACCAAACCCATTCATACAAGGATCTGAAGTTATAAGGTTAAGGGCAGAAAGTTTCCCATAAGTATAAAACATTTCCAGGTCACGAAGAGTAGTTTAGGTTGAGTGACAAAAGCATAGGTGTGGTTGTTTTTCATTCATTTTGCATCTCACGCCAAGATATTTTTTGCTGCAAGGTCATTTGCTGCTTAAAATATACGATTAGGTATATAAAATAAGTACAATGGTGAAAACACAAAGCCACATAAAGCAGCATGTCCCACTAAATTTTTCAGTGTACATAGGGACAGAGACAAGTGAGTTTTGGTTGTATCTAAATATTTTAATTTCAGGTTCCTTCTGTGCCCTGGACCACTATTTCCCAGGGGTGTAACAGGGAATGCCTGCCAGATCCATATTAGCTAGAAGTCTGATCTCTGTTGCTGCCCTTCCTCAGCAACTATGGCAGTATAGTTTTATCACCAAGCACCATTCCCTTGTCCCTGAATCACATTTTAATAGAGTATGATATTTTGTGTACAATATTTCCAAAAAACTTATGTCTGAAATATATGCTATATTATATGTCAACCCATGACATATATGAACTACAAGGCTTGAATAATCAGTGAACTAGTGGATAAATCAAGACAGGAATAGATGAGAGAAAGATGAACAAACGAATTAAAAAAGATGAATAAATGAATAAGAGATGAATAAACAAATTTACATTACATGTGACAGTTATCACGATATAGGTTGGCATTCATGACAAGATGGATGAGAATATCACTAATAGGATATTAGCCTTCTTTCCTGGGTTTTACTTCAATCTGAAGATCTTCCATGAACAATAAAATAGAGTAGAAGGGCAGTCTGAGAAGGCAGGAGACATATAAAACAGATGACTGAAAGAATCTGGAAGACTGACTATCTCCTGGAAAGGGAAACATTTGGAACATCCAATGTAAGGGCAAATGGGCTTCTACCAGCACAACAAGGAACCTCCAGGTGGCAACTGTTGAAGCAGGTTATCAGAGAAAATAAATGTGCAAATTCCTTATTTACAACAACTCAACCCCACAAATATGCTTCACTGCTGCCTTCCCCAGTTGTCTCTTACGTACTTTTGTTACCTTTCAGTTACATGCCTTTGATCCTAAAATTCTCTACTTTTGTTGCCTTATCAGTTTGCAATCTGCCTGTGGTTATTAGCACTTAAAGCACAATTTTCAAGGGGACAAAAATAATTATCACCTCAGTCCCAAAAAAATAATTTCTGTCAAACTGCCTTATTAGTATTAAAAACAGACACACTGAACGAAGTAGCATGATACGCATATATTCTACTCAGTATCATTGGCCTTTTATTAAATGGGGAAACTATACTTTTGTATTACATAGTTTTAGAAATCAAAAGTTACAGACTCTTTATAAGTAATGTCAAGGAACAGTAATTTAAAAACAAAGTTTGCTTAATCACAATGCCCTCATCTTGTATTTGAATGACTAAATAGGACATGTCTTCCTTGGAGCTATGGGCATTAGTTCAGAAGCACTACCTGCATCTTAATTTTCAAAACTCAAGTTTTATTAGCAAATCCTCTTCTCTGTAAGACTTAGCTATGAAGTGGTATATTTTTTCCAAATATTTTTCTGAAAACATTTGTTGTTGTAACTGCACAATAAAAGTCCAGTTGCAATTAAGTAGTGTGAGTTCTTATTTAACTGAAGCAAATGCTTTCTGACATTGTGTACTTTGAATTTTTTAATATAAAAGACATTTTCTGCATTGTTAATAAATACAGAAAACAAAAATCCATTTATACAAATAATTTCTTAGATCATTCAGGTCCAATTTAGGATCTTTAAGAGTATAAACGCAAATGTATCCAATATCATGGCATCTTTCTTCCAGATCTGTTACTGAATTATTTGAAAGAAAAATGCTTCACGTAAAACAGAGTAAGAACTGAGAAAACATAAAGCAGTACCTTCTGGGCTGCCATTTCCTCATCTATGAGAAGGGTGCAGGACATGATCTTTAATGTCTTTTTCAGTTCTGTTGGCTTTTTGTTCTTACAAACCTGAAGTTCTCTTAGTTTCTAAAGAGTATGGGATGAAGGAGAAACTATAACAAGTTACAAAATTTATTTTGTTTATAATTTATTTTGTTTATAAACAAAAAATTATAAATTTTATTTATAAACTTACTTTTAAAATTAAACAAAAATTACAAACAAAAAACAAAATCATAAATTTTGTTTATTTTGTTAATTTATAAACTTACCTTTATTTTAAAAATTATTCTTGCCTAGAACTTTAAGATTCTGAGTCTGGAATACCTTTTAGTTCTTTCATACCTTAAAAAGTACTTATTTCATTAACAATATCAATTATTGAATATATCTTTTGAATGAAAGTCTTCTTGCTTTCAGTTAACTTTTTTCTCCTGACTTGAACCTTGTTTGTAAGGATAATTATCACACAAAAGTCTTATGTAAATTATAAAAAAAAAAACAGAGTGTCTCTGTCTAAGAGATTGGAGATTCCTAATTTCTCATTATACCAGATTAACAAATATCACAAATAACACAAAAATAATGCTTTCAGTTTCACCA
Source organism: Piliocolobus tephrosceles (assembly GCF_002776525.5). Lineage (NCBI taxonomy): Eukaryota > Metazoa > Chordata > Mammalia > Primates > Cercopithecidae > Piliocolobus > Piliocolobus tephrosceles. The sequence goes on from NC_045444.1 coordinate 76,244,417, forward strand.
TGGGATGGTATTCTGATTATTTTAGGGAAGACCAAGTCTGAGTTAATACTGAAGAGGGATATTAATAAAAATCTTTTCCCTTTGGTTTCTAATATTTATAAAAGGAGCTCTAATGTTTAAAAAAGGAGCTCTTCTGCTACAGTAACTCAGTTACTTTAAAACACTCATATATGGAGACAATTCTATGAGGCATTAACACAGTATCCAAAAACAATTTTCAGGGTCTTTATTTTTTATATTCTATACTTGATTTCATCAACATACAAGCCACTACCAAAAGCCAAAGATCCCATTTCAACTAGATATAGATATACTCTAGAGAATCTCTAAAGACCTTCACATTTTTCCATCTTCTAAAACAGGGATTGACAAACTTTTTCTGACAAAAAACAGACAGTAAATAATTAGGCTTTGTAGGCTTTACCTTCTCTATTGCAACTACTCATTTCAAAGCAGTCACAGATAATGTATAAACAGATGAATATAGCTAGTTCCAATAAAGCTTTATTTGTGAACTCTGACATTTCATATACTTTTCATGTTATGAAATATTAGTCTTTGATTTCTTTTCCCAACCATTTAAAAATGCAGAAACCATTCTTAGCTTGCAGGGTATATAAAAACAGGCAGCAGGCTGGATTTGGGCCACATGCTGTAGATTGCCAACCCGTGCTACAAAATATACCTTAAAAGCCTGTCACTTCAAAATTTCAAATCATTGCTTCCCAAAGACTTAAAGTGATTATTCAAATCTTCATCAGTAACTTCTTTTAGATCAGCTGGTTTCCATTTTGGACTCTGGTCTTTATCAATTAAAACTATCAAGAGAAGAGACAAATGTTAGTACTATTTTTTTTTTCTAATATTACCAGATTTTACTTACTGAATTGACAAAAATTCTTATACTAGGCACATTTTTCTATAATACTTTTTTCCTGCAAAGTTTTTATATGTTTTCTATTTTTCTTTTAAATTAAACCTCCAGGGATGGACAGCAATATACTTTTGGTGACTGGGTGGATATTTTCTAACTTCCTAAGCCTCATGTCTTAGCTTTAATAAAGCCTACTAAATTAATTCAGTGGTTTAAACAATAGAATTCTTTTTTTCTTCTTGAAATAAAATTGCAAATGAAACCTCCACATTACAAAACAGCTAAAACCACTGGTTTAAAGTAAAGGCAGGGGAGGGCAGAGGGACCAGGTATGCCTTCTAACCTCCTCCACACTGAATTTTGGGAGGAAATTAATTGCTTAAGGTAGACAAAAGGGGACTTCATGCATAATTAAATGTGGATACTGTTGTTCTGCTGAATCCTCCAGTTCAGACAGCTCTGGATTTAAAAAAATCAAGTTATCATGAAACCTTCTAGTTCTCCTATTTCAGTGTAGTCATCACTCATTATAGCCACATAGTATCCCCACAGGATTATGAGGCAATCTGTAACTTCTAAAAAAAAAGGGGGGAGGAATGTCCAGTATACTGTAGTTATACAAACATTATCATTTGGGAGACTGGGAGGAAGGTATGCAAGATCTCTATATTATTTCTTACAACCGCATGAATCTACAACGATCTCAAATTTTTTAAGTTATGGTTGTGGCAGCAAATTTCAACCATGCTTAAAATGCACATAATTCTTGTGAAGAATGGAAATATTTAAATGTGCAAACTATAGTGAATTAGAAAAACCTAATTTAGCATTTAAAGGCTAAAATAGTTAAAGAAGCAGTATGGGAACCAAGGAAGAAGGCTGCCTTGGTAGGTAGAGGGAAGCTTTTACACACAATTAAATGCAGATACTGGAGGTTTTGTTTTTAAGATTTAACTGCCTACTATGAGATTCTGGTATCAGATGAATGGGATATTAAATACTGATGTTCTGACCCCTACTATTTGAAAGTTTTATATTCCATGGACAGTATAAATGAAGAACAACCCTGGCACATTCTTTCCACAAGAATCCCTTTCACTGTTAAGTCTTTTGGTCAATACTACCTGTCTCCTTGAGATCCCACTGAAGGACCAGAGGAAAGAGACTATTGATCAAATTTGTTATTTTATTTCAAGCTAACAATTTTTTTACTAGAATAGATATAACATAAGTTTGTGCCATGTAGGCAGCTCAGGTTTTGCAAGTCTCCTGAGATAGCACTACATGGAGTTTGAGTGGGTATCCAGCTACAGTAAGATAGTCTTTTTTTTTCCTTCTATAACCAGAAAGTAATTTGTTCTAGATGTTAACAGAATTTTTAACAATGGTTAATTTTGCTAACTTACTTTAACTTGCTAATGTGTTTTTATTATTAGCAAACTGCAGCAAACATTTGCCTATGTAAGAACAGTTTTCACTCTCAAGAACAGACACTGCTTTCTGAAAGAGGTGGCAATATACTTGCTCTTCATTAAAAAACAGCATAGGCCAGGCCCAGTGGCTCACGCCTGTAATCCCAGCACTTTGGGAGGCTGAGGCGGGCAGGTCACGAGGTCAGGAGATCGAGACCATCCTGGCTAACATGGTGAAACCCCGTCTCTACTAAAAATACAAAAAAAATTAGCCGGGCCTGGTGGCGGGCACCTGTAGTCCCAGCTACTTGGGCGGCTGAGGCAGGAGAATGGTGTGAACCCGGGAGGTGAAGCTTGCAGTGAGCTGAGATTTTGCCACTGCACTCCAGCCTAGGTGACAGAGCAAGACTCCATCTCAAAAAACAAAACAAAAAAAGTAGCATAATAAGCACTTCCTTTATGAATCAGAACTTTGATGCTGATTGGTTTCAACATTTTTTCCTCAAAATAACAGTATTTATATAAAAACATATCTTTCTTTTAAAGAAGGGCTATTATAACATACAATGAATACTTTAACAATATAACCCTGTATGCTTACAGGTCCTCTAAAATCAGAGGTCTAGGCTGTAATCCACACGCAGCAGAGAATTCCGTGAGGAAAACGCCTATGTTACTTAGTTTCTACAAGACACACTGCCATCTCCTCTGATCAACTCCATGTGCTGAATCCTAAAAAGATTTCAATCAAGTCCTTATTTCTGATACTGTATCATGTCAGAAATGAAAATAATTCCATGAAGAGTGACTGTCTATCAAAGCTTAAGAGCTCAGAGAACATAACCTTTTATTAAGATAAAAAAGTATATCCAGGCTGGGCACTGTGGCTCACGCCTATAATCACAGCACTTTGGGAGGCCGAGGCAGGCGGATCACATGAGATCAGGAGTTCGAGACCAGCCTGGCCAGTATGGTGAAACCCCGTTTCTACTAAAAATACAAAAATCAGCCAAGCATGGTGGCACGGGCTGGTATTCCCAGCTACTCAGGAGGCTGAGGAATGAGAGAATCACTTGAACCTGGGAGGTGGAGTTTGTAGGAAGCCGAAACTGCACCACTGCACTCCAGCCTGAGCTACAGTGCAAGACCCTGTCTCAAAAAAAAAAAAAAAAAAAAAAATTTATCCAGAGTCTGCACTACTATAGTAAAATAATAAAAACAGGAACATTAGATATGCAAAATACATGGAGAGGGAACAACTCATTTTATACAACATAAATAACAGCTTTTTATAGGGCTAAGAGTTACACATAAAAAGGAATTATTGCAAGTTTGCTAGAAAAAACAGTCAAGCACTTCACTTGCTTTTTCTAAATCTGCTGACACTGGAGATAATAAGCAAAATGGAAAGTATTAATAAGACAATGTGCAGATGTTACTAATGATGTCATACAGTCTTTTTCCCCAGCAATGTTTAACTGCTGAGGTACAGGCAGGTGGAAAGTAGGGTTAGACCACTGGTCAGTTTTGCCAGGCCAGCACAAAAGAGGGAGAAAGGGTAGGGGATTTGAGGGCTTTCTGTAAGGGAATAAATGCATGTTTCAAAGGCCACAGCAGCAGGATGGCAGCAGGATGAGTTTACAAGCTCAATGCTGCACTTATAAGAGGTAGTCCATGATTGTAGGGGCAGGATTACCTTATATAGAAATTAGGGAACAGTGGCCAAGTTATGTGAATTTTTAAAACAATTATCAGTTTCAAAGACTGATCCTCCTTTTCATATCCCAGATGGTAACATATTTTTTAAAAACGTACACAATTTTTCAACCTTCATAAAAGTTTAACATTCACTACTAAAACAACTATGGGTTGAATATTCTTTATCTGAAATGCTTGGGATCAGAAGTGTTTCAGGTTTTTTTTGTTTTCCTTTCAGATTTTGGAATATTTGCATTATACTTACAATCCAATGAACATTTCCTTTGAGTGTCATGTTGGTGCTCAAAAAGTTTCAGATTTTGGTACATTTTGGATTTTACGATTTGGGATGCACAATCTGTATCTTCTTTAATTAACAGCATATGCTCACAAATCCCATTTCCCCAAAATGGTAAGTTCCCATTTGCCACTTACGAGCTCTAACGCCTTCATGGAAGTCATGACCTCTCTGAAAGAAAATTGAGATTAAATGGGGATAATTCCTGGGTGTCCTTATTCTGGGTTATCTTGTCTCTCCTCTATTCACTTCAGCCTTCCACTCCCATGGCCACAACCTGAATCATGACATTCAGAGACTGAACCACCTCTGATAGCCCACTCTCTGATCACCACCTCCTAATCTTATTTGCTCAAGTATTTCCACTGCTACAAATCCTTGATCTTACTGAGGTCCACTGATCCTATGGCTTTTTCCCCATCTGGGCTGGCTTCACTTTGCTCTTCATCCAGCCCAATTTCACCAGTCCTTTAATATGGTCACTTTCCTGTCAAAATGCCATCATCTCCCTCAAACCTTTTTCTCTTGTTTACAATCCTAGCAAAATCCTGGCAACAACTAAACCCTACCACGTGCCCCTGCCTGCACTTCAGCAGCTAAGTCTTGCTGCAGAAAATCATACAACTGTGACTGGTTTCATTTAAAATTCATGATCAAAAATCTCAAACAGGCACAGAAAACTGCCAAACAATCAAAGATCTCTTCCCAACTCCCCAAGATAATGATTTAAAGTGTTTTTTGCCTTCTCAACCTCTACCCATAGAGCACACTCTTACTATAGTCTCAGTCAATTACTTAACCTCTGACTTCTTTAAAAATACAAGAAGCCTTTAGATATGAAGTCTTGTCTTCCCACCACTAAAACGCCTGTAGGCAACTGCGGCCATCTGCACCTGCCTTCCCTTTCAGTGCCGTGGAGGAAAGGACCATCCCTTTTTCAAAGACCAGTCCTCCCTTGCATTCCAATTCACATCTCCTCTTGCCTTCTCAAGGACGGACTTTGCTTGATATGGTCATTCACTTTTCTTTTCCTAGAATCATCAATGTAGGCGATATAACTGAGTGGCTAAATGCATGCAGTTCAAATGTCTAGGTTCACATCCTGATAGCTACATATTAACTATGTGACCTTGGACTAGTAATTTCTCCAACCCTAGTTTCTTTATATGAAAAGGTAATTTATACATCCATCGTAGGATTATTTTAATCCACATCCAAGCACAGTGGTTGACACTAAGTGTTCAGTAAATATTAACTACCATTAGTATCATCAACATAATCTTTTTCTCTATTGGATCATTCCCAATCATTTTTAAACATGTTCTAGTACCTTCCATCTTACAAAATAAAAAAGGAACTTCATTTGACTGCACAGTCCCAGTTTCTTCCCTATTTCACTTTCAAGAGTATTCATCTACACATATTCTCTCCACTTCTTCACATTCCATTTTCCCTCTCCAACTTACTACTCTCTAACTTCTGCCCCCACTCCTCTAAAATGGCTTGCCAAAACCACCCATGATGTCGGCATTGCCAAGGTCAAATGACACTTCTAACCTCATCTACACTTCAACAGTGTTCAACACTGTCCATTATACCCTCCGCCCCGAAACATTCCTCTCTTTCTTTTGTGACGCCACACTCTCTGGTCCTCCTACCTCTCCATCCTTTTTTTCCTTCCTACTGCTCTTTTCTCTACCACACCTCAAAATGCTGGAGTTCCTTAGGGCTCAGGTCTGGACTCTCATTTTCTTTCTATATGATTTTATCTATTCAGTGCTCAACATGGCAGCCTGAGTGATCAGTTCTTTAAAGTGTAAGATCATGGCATTCCTCTCCTCATAATCATCTAGTGGCTTCCCATTTTACTCAGCCAAAGTCCTTATAGAGACCTTCAAGGCTCTGTATGCTCTGCACAGCCTTTCTCTACTCTGGCCTCATCTCTCACTCACCACAACCTCCGCCCCCCCACCCCCTTCCACACAGCCTCTTCGTGGTCCCTAGCATAGGCAGTCATGCTTCTGCCTCAGAGCTTTGTTCTTGCAGTTCCCTCTGCCTGGGATGCTCTTCCTCTAGATAACTGCATGGCTTACTTCCTCACTTCTTCCAGGAATTCACTCAAAGAACATCTCAGTGAGGCCTCCTCTGATCATCCCATCTACAATTCATCCCCGTTACCCTATATCACATATCCTGCTTCCTTTTTCTCCTTAATAGTTACAATCATATAATATATATTTTATGTATTAATCTTGTTTACAGTCTATTTGCCCATTATAAAGTAAGTTCTATGAGGGCAGGGATTTTGTCTGTTATCCTACTCCCTACTCCCCAAGATAATGATTTAAACTGTTTTCTGCCTTTTCAGCCTCTACCTCTGGAGCACACCTATGTATCTGGAACTTATGTACCTGGGTATCTCTAACAGTGTCTACCACATAGTAAGCACTCTTGTTTAGTAAATAATGAATTCCCAAGGTTTTCTTAATTGCTGTTGGTGTCTTTCAGATTTAAATCTCAAACGCATTCCTCTAATCTCTAACTCCTAAATGCATTCCTTCCCTCACATCCAGCAAGTCCCATCAATTCTATCTCCTACATGTGTCTCAAATCCATTTACTTCTCTCCAATGCCACCACGTTTGTCTAAGCACTACTATTTCACACCTGGAGCACTGCAGGAAATCTGTATCTGGTCTCTAAACTGTTCTTGAACCTTTCCAACCCTATCTCCACATAGCAGCAATAATTTCCTTCTTAAAGCAAACTGAACCGAATCAAATGAAAAATCAAATCACCTCCTGCTTAAGCTTAAGAGGCTTCTCAACATATTCCTTTCTCATCCTTTAGGTCACAAATGAAGTGACATCACAAAGATGTCTTCCCTGACCTACTTACTTAAAGGAAGTTTCCCATTGCCCCCCAACTCCCTCCTGTCCCTGCATCAATCTATCACCAACCCTGTATGTTTTCCTTTAAAGTACTTTTCACAATTTATAATTATTTTACTTAGTTTACTTGTTCTTTATAGTCTCAGTAGACTAACCTCCATGAAAATAAAGGACTTGTCTTCTGATTCGACAACATAAGGCTACCACTAAGCATAGTGCCTGGCACATAGCTAACATATTTGCTGAGAGAATGAAGGCAAGAATCAATCAATCTAGAAAGTGCAGTAAAAGTGTAATGAAAAACATGGAATGTGTGAGGTATACAGGACAGTGGTCAAGACTGCAGGTACTGGAGTAAGACTATCTGGTTTCATATGCCATATCTCTGTCACTTAATAGCAGCAAAACCTTAGGCCGGTCACACCACTATGACCACTATATCACAATTTCTTCATCTGTAAAATGGAATCAGTAACAGTACCTATCCTTCTAGAGATACTGTAAGATTTAATGGAGCAAATGCATATAAAGTGCCTAGCATAGTACCTGCACATAATAAACAATAGACATCAGCTGCCATTTACATCCCACAAGGAGTGACTTTAAGACATAGCTAATAGAGTTATTTCTAACTAGATGAACTACACTGAACATCTTAATAACAATTAAAGTCATTAGAATGTTTCTGGCTATTAAGCCAAATATTCCCTTTAGTCCATATATTAGTCTAAATAATAAGATGCTTCTTAGGGGCCCTCTGAAAATAAAGGATGACTCTGCCTTTAAAGAGTGTGTCATCTGGAAGAAGAAACAAATATAAATATGAAATGTTTCATGAAATCAATATTCCATGTGATTATTGTCCACTTTATGTTTACAATGGTACTTTAAAATGCTCATTATTTTAAACATGTAACAGACTAATAAAACAGACTAATAACTTCCATTTGTGCATTTACTTTATATATATCTGCTTACAAATAACCCTCTTCATTTTACCCATGAGGGAATTCACATTTACAGAGTTTACACGCCTTGCCCAAGGTCATAGAGACCATCGCTGAAAGACATTAATTTCTATTTTGAATTCCTCTAACATGAAGTTAGAGATCTTCTTACACTGCCATGCAAATGTAATTGCTATTTTATAAAGGCTTACTAACAATCTGGATAGCAATACTTCCACACATCTATAACTAACTGGCCCGTTGTGTTTTTGTAGAGTAAATTTACAGGTGGTTTTAATTTTCTTGTTTGCACTTGTGTATTTTACAAGTTCTACAATAAACGTATGTTACTTTCAGAACTAAAAAATGACAATTACTTTTTTTTTTTAATTCTTACCATACAAGCTTGACTTAGCCGATACTCCATAGTTAGTACTTCTTGCAAGGTCTTTGAAGACCCCTCCATGAGTTGCCTTAGTGTGATCTTCAGAGATGTTGGAGACATTTTATTAATTACCTTTTGGGGGAAAAAATGTACTACTGTTAGTCCAATAGTTCCTTTATTGTCTATAATAAATGAGCAGAGTATCTATGTAAACAATATTAAAATATGCAAAAATCTCATAAAAGATTATACCCTAGCTTAATCCTGCCAAAGCACCAAACAGAAGTTTTCTAATCTGCTACAAAAACAAAACATCATTCCACAAGTGACTAAAGTAATAAAATAAATCCATATTTGTAGTCTGCCTAGCATACATTATGCCAACTAGTTAAGCAAACAGCAATTACACTTAAATAAAATCAATACACACCTTAAAACCAATCATATTCATGGAGTGAAGGAAATAACGCATACAGTGGTCCACTTCCGAGACAAAGTGCCTTGAATCGGCATAGGTCAGCCAACTACAGAAGAAACAGGATATACTAGGCCCCTGCCTGGACAGCCAAAGGCTGCTTGTCAGCCTCCCGCTTCATCCCCTTTCCCCCTACTTAGCTGCCCTCACCCGAACCAAAGAAATTTAGTCTAGATAAAAGCTTACTAGTCTGCAAAATAGCTCACTTTGTTTGTTCTTACTATCCTGCCCAGCTACTTAGGTTATAAGTCAAATACTTGAAGAGCCCCTGAGCTAACTAGGATTGCAGTGCATTGTGGGCTGCAACAAAATGCAGCAAGACAACCCAAAAAAAACACCTAAAGCCTCTGCCTAACACTCAACAGGTGACGTCCGGGACGACTGTGACCCTGTAGCATTCAGCCTATAAGGAACCAGGAGAGGGACCTGTGCACTAGGGGATAAGTTGCTTGTTAAAACTGTGCCCGGTGTGACTGCACGCCAGACACCCGATCTTGCAAGACCGTCATTAGAAGTCTCGCTTTCGCTATTGTCTGGGTCTCTGAGTCCATTCTGTGGTTTGGACGGGTTTGGACGGGTGAATTGTTTCTCACAACCTGGTGCCCCATATGGCTATCTCTGTGCCTGTATGGAGTTAAGACTCTAGCCGAGAAGGGAGACGCAACCCACTTGATTTATGTGGCTTGCTCTGGATGTCTTGGCTCCCTACAGAAGCCACAGACAAACCCGAGACTTATTCAGGAGGCAGAGGAGGTGACACAGGGAGAAAAGCAGGCACCATGGCAACCAGCCAACTTTGTGCATGATCCAAGGTAGGAAAGTTGGACTATGAGCCCTGCCTTGGTGGTGGGGCATTTTCCGAGAACCCAGGGTGTGCAAGAAACCTCCAGTAAGTGGGGCTGAGTACACAGGGAAAATCTCAGACACAGAGACTAACTGAAAATGTGAAACAGGAATTCTAGGCCTAGAGAACAAAGGAAAGAGGGAACTAAAAAGACCCCCTCTGACATTCTCCCAGATAGTCCATTGGGGAGAATGTTGCAGGTGTGAATGGATAATCCTCAAACCAGGAACAAGGAAAAGCAAAAAATGATACAGTATTGCTGTTTTATCTGGCCCAAAAAGCCCATGTCAGCCTTCGGTCTTTTGGCCTAAGTTTGGCTCAGATGAGGATTGGGTGTGCCAAGCTTTAATTTTCTACGTGAATGATAAAACCCATCCTCACAAGAGGATGTGGGTTATGTTCTTTGTTGGATTAGTGAATGAACCCCCTGTTCCCCCTTAAAGAGGAAGAGCACAGTAAAGAGCCCTCACCCAATGAAAAGCCCTAGGATCCCCCAACACGCTTGCCCCTCCCCCAAACATCTCACAAGGTAGAGGACAGAGAGATCAGGGGGCAACAGGAAGATTGGAGAAAGAGAAATCTGGGGGTCATAAAGGAGCTAAACCCAATGCTCCTTAAATCCTTATCCAAACTTGAGGAAAGAATTAGAACAATGTAAGAAGGACACTGAGAATTTCCCTATTTCTTCTGAACAGTAGACGTCTAATATGTACTCTCTTAGAAAAGTCCCTATGGGACAGGGAGGAGTTGGGTTTGTGAATGCGCCTCTAACAAGTACTGAGGTTAGGAATTTTAAAAAGGAAATGAGGCCATTCTTGGAAGATCCCCTCAGTTTAGCAAAGCAGCTAGATCAATTTTTAGGACCCAATTTTTATACTTGGGCTGAGATGACATCAATCATGAATATCCTGTTTACTGGGGAAGAGAGGGGATTAATTATAAGGGCAGCCATAACCATTTGGGAAAGAAAGCATCCTCCCAGGTAAGAAGTCCTGCTAACTGAGCAGAAATTCCCAAATGCAAATCCTGGATGGGATAACAATAAAGAGATTGGGCCCACATGCAGGACCTAAGGGAACTAATAATTACAGGGATTAAAAAGTCCACTCCTCCATCATAAAACGTCTCAAAAGCATTTGAGATTCAACAGCAAAAAAGAGGAGACTCCCTCTGTGTTGCTGCAGAGGCTTAGGGATCAAATGAGAAAATATTCAGGATTAAATCCAGAGGACCCAGTAGGGCAAGGCCTTTAATTTTAAAGGTTAATTTTCTGACTAAAAGTTGGCCTGATATTACTAAGAAACTGCAAAAGGTTAATGGATGGAATGAAAAACCAATTAAGGAATTACTAAAGGAAGCTCAGAAGGTTTTTGTAAGAAGAAAGGGAGAAGATATAAAGAAAGGAAATCGGAAAGATAAAGGGGAGGAAATGGCAAACGTAGAGGGCCAGAAAAAGAGGTAAGCTGGTGACCCTGAAAGCAAGGGAAAGCCCGGTACACAGCTGTGTGTCGGGGAGCCACTGGACTAAGCAGCCAAGACAGGGAAGGCAGTGTAAGGCAGTATAAGACACTGTGCAGGTGCACTGGGTGCCCAGAGAAAAAGAGTCAGAACTGTCTGTCAGACATGGGGGAGCCAGGGCACAGCAAGGCTCAGCTCATGCCCGGAGAGGGAAAGAAGAAGAAACTGAGTGTGAGGGAAAAAGGAAATAGGGGATGACAGAGACAGATAAAAGAAGAAAATGAGCAAGAGAGAGACTGGAAAAGACAAAGATCAAAGAGAGACACAGGTGAGACTGGGGAGAGAAATAATGTAAAAGGAAGAAAGTACAAGAGGAGGTGAGAGAATGTGGAGAGGTTGGCAGGGCTGGGGGAAGGTTCTAGAGGCTCAAGCAACAAGGAGGTGCAGGGAAAGGGTGCAATGTGGCCACTGAGGAGGGACAGAGCCCGGGAACTGGGCGATGCAAGTAAGAAAGGGATGTGGAGGAAAGTTTAGGATCAGGAGTAGTGGGTTGCATATGGCAAAGACTAGATGGCTGTTTGTCAGAAGGTGGTAGAAAGGTTTCAGGTTATGGAAGGGTAAATGGATGAAATGACCATTAAGGTTTTGTTGCTGTTTTACTGAGAGGCTGTAAGTCCACCAGGGGCAGCTGTCAGCAAGGCTGCAGAAGGTCTGGGGGGCTACATAAATTAGATTAGAGGGTTGTAAACTCAAATGACTACAGGGCCAGTAAATGATAAGAAGGAGGGCTGCAGGGCTGTGTGGGGACTGTGGCTAACTGAAGAGGGCACACCCTGTTAAAGGGGCCACAGCTGCTCGGCTGTGATGCCAAATTGTCTGCTTTGTCAGAGGCCAGAATTCTAACTTTTTATGTAAAATGGGATTTTTAAATGCCGGTTATCAGTTCAAAAAACTTAAAAACCCAGTACAGGCAAAAGAGGATGCCAGTTTGCAATCCCTGAAGTAGAGAGAGCTCTTGCTGGGGAGAAGTCTGCCAAGACGCTTTAGGTGGGATATATAAAAGTTCTGTTTCCCAGAGCTTGGCTGGGCCTGGGGGAGGATCCTTGCAGCTGAGGAGGAGGAAAAGCCACTAAGTCCCCTCCCAGAGCGGGACAAAGGGGAGACCCTTTGCAGTTGTTGGGTCACCAGCAGGGGTGGCGTGGAATACAAACTGCAGCTCTCGGCCTGCCAGGGAGAGGAATGGTGTCTTCAAAGCAAAGAGAGAG
>NC_045444.1:76256972-76290334 GCF_002776525.5 Piliocolobus tephrosceles
ACACCATGGAATACTATGCAGCCATAGAAAAGGGTGAGTTCATGTCTTTTGCAGGGACATGGATGAAGCTGGAAACCATCCTTCTCAGCAAACTATCAGAAGATCAGAAAACCAAACACCGCATGTTCTCACTCATAAGTGGGAGTTGAACAATGAGAACACATGGACACATGGAGGGGAACATCACATACTGGGACCTGTCGGGAGTTGGGGTTTAGGGGAGGGATAACATTAGAAGAAATACCTAATGTACGTGACAGGTTGATGGGTGCAGCAAACCACCAGGGCACATGTATACCTATGTAATAAAATTGCACGTTCTGCACATGTAAAACAGAACTTAAAGTATAATAAAATAAATAAATAAATAAGAGACCGGGTCTTGCTATGTTGCCCAGGCTGGCCTCAAACTCCTGGGCTCAAGGGATCTTCCTGCCTCGGCCTCCCGAGTATATGGTACTACATGCATGCCACCATGCCCTACTAAGTAACTGCTTTTTGGTTCACCACTATTTCCTTAGCTCCAAGAACAATGCCTGATAAGTAGTAGTCACTCAATAAATATTGCTGAGTTGGGATGGTAGGCTTGAAGAAAAACAGAGTCAAGGGAAGGCTTTTTGATTTGTTTACAAAAGCTTTCTGAAAATAATGGTAGAAGAAAACGTGCCACTAATCCAAGAAGGCAAAAATGAAGAGACTGAAAAAGAGAGAAAATTAATATAATTAGTTCTTAGAGGAGGCAGGAAAGGATAGAATGAGAGCATGGAAAGGGCTATTTCCCTTGGCAAGGAAGTCAGGGACATGTTAGAGAAAATCAAAGAAGGGAAGATGAAGAAAGCTAAAGGAGCTAATGTAATATATCTTCAATTGTTAAAAAAGAGAACACAGAAGACGGCCAAAGAGGATCAGCTCCAGTCTACAGCTCCTAGAGTGAGTGACACAGAAGAAGGGTGATTTCTGCATTTCCAGCTGAGGTATCGGGTTCATCTCACTGGGGTTATCGGAGAGTGGGTGCAGTCCATGGAGTGTGAGCTGAAGCATGGAGGGGCACTGCCTCACCTGGGAAGCACAGGGGGTCAGGGAATTCCCTTTCCTGACCAAGAGAAGCAGTGACAGACAGTACCTGGAAAACTGGGACACCCCCACCCTAATACTGCGCTTTTCCAACCATCTTAGTAAATTGCACACCAGCAGATTATATTCTGCACCTGGTTTGGAGGGTCCCACACCCACGGAGCCTCGCTCACTGCTAGCACAGCAGTCTGAGATCAAACTACAAGGCGGCAGTGAGGCTGGGAAAGGGAAGTCTGCCATTGCTGAGGCTTGAGTACATAAACAAAGCAGCTGGGAGGCTTGAACTGGGTGGAGCCCACCGCAGCTCAAGGAGGCCTGCCTGCCTGACTCTGTAGACCCCACCTCTGGGGCAGGGCTTAGCAAATTGAATAAAAAGTCAAGACCCATCAGCGTACTGTATGCAGGAGACCCATCACAAGTGCAGAGACACACATAGGCCTCAAAATAACAAAAGGTGGCAGAAACTTCTACAGACTTAAACGTCCCTGTCTGACAGCTCTGAAGAGAGCAGTGGTTCTCCCAGCATGGAGTCTGAGATCTGAGAACGGACAGACTGCCTCCTCAAGTGAGTCCCTGACCCCCGAGTGGCATAACTGGGAGACACCTCCCAGTAGGGGCCGACTGACACCTCATACAACCAGGTGCCCCTCTGACACGAAGCTTCCAGATGAAGGATCAGGCAGCAACCTTTGCCGTTCTGCAATATTTGCTGTTCTGCAGCCTCCACTGCTGATACCTAGGCAAACAGGGTCTGGAGTGGACCTCCAGCAAACTCCAAGACACCTGCAGCTGAGGGACCTGACTGTTAGAAGGAAAACTAACAAACAGAAAGGACACCCACACCAAAACCCCATCTGTACTAAACCATCATCAAAGAGCAAAGGTGGATAAAAACCACAAAGATGGGGAAAAACTAGAGCAGAAAAGTTGAAAATTCTAAAAATCATAGCGCCTCTTCTCCTAAAAAGGAACGCAGCTCCTCGCCAGCAACAGAACAAAGCTGGACGGAGGACTTCGAGTAGTTGAGAGAAGAAGGTTTCAGATGATCGGTAATAACAAACTTCTCCGAGCTAAAGGAGGATGTTCGAACCCATAGCAAAGAAGCTAAAAACCTTGAAAAAACATTAGATGAATGGCTAACTAGAATGAACAGCGTAGAGAACTTAAATGACCTGATGGAGCTGAAAACCATGGCATGAGAACTACATGACGCATGCACAAGGTTCAACAGCCGATTTGATCAAGTGGAAGAAAAGGTATCAGTGATTGAAGATCAAATGAATGAAATGAAGCAAGAAGAGAAGTTTAGAGAAAAAAGAGTGAAAAGAAATGAACAAAGCCTCCAAGAAATATGGGACTATGTGAAAAGACCAAATCTATGTCTGATTAGTATACCTGACAGAGATAGGGAGAAAGGAACAAAGTTGGAAAACACTCTTCAGGTTATTATCAAGGAGAACTTCCCCAACCTAGCAAGGCAGGCAAACATTCAAATTCAGGAAATACAGAGAACGCCACAAAGATACTCCTTGAGAAGAGGAACTCCAAGACACAAAATTGTCAGATTCACCAAAGTTAAAATGAAGGAAAAAATGATAAGGGCAGCTAGACAGAAAGGTCAGGTTACCCACAAAGGGAAGACCATAAGACTAACAGCGGATCTCTGGGCAGAAACTCTACAAGCCAGAAGAGAGTGGGGACCAATATTCAACATTCTTAAAGAAAAGAATTTTCAATCCAGAATTTCATATCCAGCCAAACTAAGTTTCATAACTGAAAGAGAAATAAAATCCTTAACAGACAAGCAAATGCTGAGAGAGTCTGTCACCAACAAACCTGCTTTATAAGAGCTCCTGAAGGAAGCACTAAACATAGAAACGAACAACCAGTACTAGCCACTGCAAAAACATGCCAAATTATAAAGACCATCGATGCTAGGAAGAAACTACACCAACTAACAAGAAAAATAACCAGTTAACATCATAAAGACAGGATCAAATTCACACATAACAATATTAACCTTAAATGTAAATGGGCTAAATGCTCCAATTAAAAGACACAAACTAGCAAATTGGGTAAAGAGTCAAGATCCATCAGTGTGCTGTATTCAGCAGACCCATCTCACATGCAGAGATACACCTAGGCTCAAAATAAAGGTATGGAGGAAGATCTACCAAACAAATGGAAAACAAAAAAAACAGCAGGGGTTGCAATCCTAGTCTCTGATAAAACAGACTTTAAACCAACAAAGATCAAAAGAGACAAAGAAGGCTATTACATAATGGTAAAGGGATCAATTCAACCAGAAGAGCTAACTATCCTAAATACATATGCACCCAATACAGAAGCACCCAGATTCATAAAGCAAGTCCTTAGAGACCTACAAAGAGACTTAGACTCCCACACAATAATAATGGGAGACTTTAACACCCCACTGTCAACATTAGACAGATCAACCAGACAGAAAGTTAACAAGGATATCCAGGTATTGAATTCAGCTCTGTACCAAGTGGACCTAACAGACATGTACAGAACTCTCCACCCCAAATCAACATTCTTCTCAGCACCACATCGCACTTATTCCAAAATTCACCACATAGTTGGAAGTAAAGCACTCCTCAGCAAATGTAAAAGAACAGAAATCACAACAAACTGTCTCTCAGATCACAGTGCAATCAAACTAGAACTCAGGATTAAGAAACTCACTCAAAATCACTCAACTACATGGAAACTAAACGACCTGCTCCTGAATGACTACTGGGTACATAACGAAATGAAGGCAGAAATAAAGATGTTCTTTGAAACCAATGAGAACAACGACACAACATACCAGAATCTCTGAGACACATTTAAAGCAGTGTGTAGAGGGAAATTTATAGCACTCAATGCTCACAAGAGAAAGCAGGAAAGATCTAAAACTGATACCCTAACATCACAAAACTAGAGAAGCAAGAGCAAACACATTCAAAAGCTAGCAGAAGGCAAGAAATAACTAAGATCAGAGCAGAACTGAAGGAGACAGAGACACAAAAAACCCTTCAAAAAAATCAATGAATCCAGGAGCTGGATTTTTGAAAAGATCAACAAAATTGATAGACCGCTACAAGACTAATAAAGAAGAGAGAAGAATCACATACATGCAATAAAAAATGATAAAGGGGATATTATCACCAATCCCACAGAAATACAAACTACCATCATAGAAAACTATAAACACCTCTACGCAAATAAACGAGAAAATCTAGAAGAAACGGATAAATTCCTGGACACATACACCCTCCCAAGACTAAACCAGGAAGAAGCTGAATCCCCTGAATAGATCAACAACAAGATCTGAAATTGAGGCAATAATTAATAGCCTACCAACCAAAAAAACTCCAGGACCAGACGGATTCACAGCCAAATTCTACCAGAGGTACAAAGAGGAGCTACTACCATTCCTTCTGAAATGATTCCAATCAACAGAAAAAGAGGGAATCCTCCCTAACTCATTTTATGAGGCCAGCATCATCCTGATACCAAAGTGTGGCAGAGACACAACAAAAAAAGAGAATTTTAGACCAATATCCCTGATGAACATTAATGCAACAATCCTCAATAAAATACTGACAAACTGAATCCTGCAGCACATCAAAAAGCTTATCCACCACAATCAAGTTGGCTTCATCCCTGGGATGCAAGGCTGGTTGAACATATGCAAATCAACAAACGTAATCCATCATATAAACAGAACCAAGGACAAAAACCACATTATCTCAATAGGAAGACTTCAGAAAAGGACTTCAACAAAATTCAATAGCCCTTCACGCTAAAAACTCTCAATAAACTAGGTATCAATGGGACGTATCTCAAAATAATCAGAGCTATTTATGACAAACCCACAGCCATTATCACACTGAATGGGCAAAAACTGGAAGCATTCCCTTTGAAAACTGGCACAAGACAGGGATGCCCTCTCTCACCACTCCTATTCAACATAGTGTTGGAAGTTCTGGCCAGGGCAATCAGACAGGAGAAAGAAATAAAGGGTATCCAATTAGGAAAATGGAAGTCAAATTGTCCCAGTTTTCAGATGACATGATTGTATATTTAGAAAATCCCATCATCTCAGCCCAAAATCTCCTTAAGCTGATAAGCAACCTCAGGAAAATCTCAGGATACAAAAATCAATGTGCAAAAATCACAAGCATTCCTATACACCATTAACAGATAAACAGAGAACCAAATCATGAGTGAACTCCTATTCACAATTGCTACAAAGAGAATAAAATACCTAGGAATCCAACTTAAAAGGGATGTGAGGGACTTCTTAAAGGAGAACTACAAACCACTGTTCAACGAAATAAAAGTGGACACAAACAAATGGAAGAACATTCCATGCTCATGGATAGGAAGAATCAATATTGTGAAAATGGCCCCACACTGCCCAAGGTAATTTATAGATTCAATGCCATCCCTATCAAGCTACCAATGACTTTCTTCACAGAATTGGAAAAAACTACTTTAAAGTTCACATGAAACCAAAAAAGAGCCCACATTGCCAAGACAATCCTAAGCCAAAAGAACAAAGCTGGAGGCATCACATTTTCTGACTTCAAACTATACTACAAGGCTACAGTTACCAAAACAGCATGGTACTGGTACCAAAACAGAGATATAGACCAATGGAACAGAACAGAGGCCTCAGAAATAACACCACACATCTACAACCATCTGATCTTTGACAAACCTGACAGATACAAGAAACGGGGAAAGGATTCTCTATTTAATAAATGGTGCTGGGGAAACCAACTAGCCATATGTAGAAAGCTGAAACTGGATCCCTTCCTTATACTTTATACAAAAATTAATTCAAGATGGATTAAAGACTTAAATGTTAGGCCTAAAATCATAAAAACCCTAGAAGAAAACCTAGGCAATACCATTCAGGCCATAGGCATGGGCAAGGACTTCATGACCAAATCACCAAAAGCAATGGTAACAAAAGCCAAAATTGACAAATGGGATCTAATTAAACAGCAAAAGAAACTGCCATCAGAGTGAACAGGAAACCTACAGAATGGGAGAGAATTTCTACAAGCTACCCATCTGACAAAGGGGTAGAATGACCCATCTGACCCAGAATCTACAAAGAACTTAAACAAATTTACAAGAAAAAAATCACCAACCTCATCAAAAAGTGGATGAAGGATATGAACAGACGCTTCGCAAAATAAGACATTTATGCAGGCAACAAACATATGAAAAAATGCTCATCATCACTAGCCATGAGAGAAATGCAAATCAAAACCACAATGAGATACCATCTCACACCAGTTAGAATGGCGAGCATTAAAAAGTCAGGAAAACAACTGGTGCTGGAGAGGATGTGGAGAAATAGGAACACTTTTACACTGTTGGTGGGACTGTAAACTAGTTCAACCATTGTGGAAGTCAGTGTGACCATTCCTCAAAGATCTAGAACTAGAAATACCATTTGACCCAGCCATCCCATTACTGGGCATATACCCAAAGGAGTATAAACCATGCTGCCGTAAAGACACATGCACATGTATGTTTATTGCAGTACTATTCACAATAGCAAATCATTCTGAGCAAGCTATCACAAGGACAGAAAACCAAACACCCCATGTTCTCACTTATAGGTGGGAACTAAACACTAGGACACAGGGTGGGGAACATCACACACCGGGGCCTGTTGTGGGGTGAGGGGGGGTGGGAGGGATAGCATTAGGAGATATACCTAATGTAAATGACGAGTTAATGCGTGCAGCACAACATGGCACATATATACATAAGTAACAAAGCTACACGTTGTGCACATGTACCCTAGAACTTAAAGTATAATTTTAAAAACAGAACATAGACTGTTCTAGAATATTTGATAAATTATTGGGATCTTTAGCTATGCCAGAAATGTATATTGATATAATTTTGTACCCACACAACCTAGTGAACACATTTCTACTTCTTGTGGAACACTGGTCAGTGGCCCAACCCATTTATTTGACCCTTTAAAGATTTGTTTAAAGATTAGGGGGAAGGAAAATTGTTGTCTTCTATTGTCAAAGAGACAACTTTTTTTCTCCTTTATCAAACAATTCATATTCTCATTTCAATTCAAAAATATTGCTGAGCACCTACAATGCACTACAAGGGAGACAATAACAAACAGGACGTGGTTCTTGCACTTAAAGAGCATTATCAGAACTATAATCACTGCCCTCTGGGTAACACCCCAAAGAACCCTTCTTTTGACAAGTTTTATCAAGACATGGGACATTTCAAAAAAAAAAAAAAGGAAAACTCAGGATATTGCCCTTAGTGCTCCCTTCAAAAGTCTCCCAGAACATCCAATAATATATAGTGTGACATGCATACTGTATGGGGTATGCAAAGGTAGAGGCTATATCCTGAGATTTCCTATGTATCTCCTATTGGTTCTATTTCTCTAGAGAACCCTAAAACAGAACTCTAATTGTCGGGAATTCATGTATATTTAGATCATTTTACTTTTTTATCAATTTATTTTTTTTTTATGTTCTAGGGTACATGTGCACAACGTGCAGGTTTGTTACATATGTATACATGTGCCATGTTGGTGTGCTGCACCCATTAACTCGTCATTAGGTATATCTCCTAATGCTATCCCTCCCCCCTCCCCTCACCAGGCCCCGGTGTGTGATGTTCCCCTTCCCGTGTCCTAGTGATCTCACTTCAATTCCCACCTATGAGTGAAAACATGCAGTGTTTGGTTTCCTGTTCTTGTGACAGTTTGCTGAGAATGATGATTTCCAGTTGCATCCATGTCCCTACAAAGGACATGAACTCATCCTTTTTCATGGCTGCCTAGTACTCCATGGTGTATATGTGCCACATTTTCTTAATCCAGTCTGTCACTGATGGACATTTGAGTTGGTTCCAAGTCTTTGCTATTGTGAATAGTGCCACAATAAACATATGTGTGCATGTGTCTTTATAGCAGCATGATTTATAATCCTTTGGGTATATACCCAGTAATGGGATGGCTGGGTCAAATGGTATTTCTAGTTCTAGATCCTTGAGGAATGGTCACACTGTCTTCCACAATGGTTGAACTAGTTTACAGTCCCACCAATAGCGTAAAGTGTTCCTATTTCTCCACACCCTCTCCAGCACCTGTTGTTTCCTGACTTTTTAATGACTGCCATTCTAAATGGTGTGAGATGGTATCTCACTGTGGTTTTGATTTGCATTTCTCTCATGGCTAGTGATGATGAGCATTTTTTCATGTGTCTGTTGCCTACATAAACGTCTTCTTTTGAGAACTGTCTGTTCATATCCTTTGCCCACTTTTTGATGGGGTTGTTTTTTTCTTGTAAATTAGTTTGAGCTCTTTGTAGGTTCTGGAGATTAGCCCTTTGTCAGATGAGTAGATTGTAAAAATTTTCTCCCATTTTGTAGGTTGCCTGTTCACTCTGATGGTAGTTTCTTTTGCTGTGCAGAAACTCTTTAGTTTAATTAGATCCCATTTGTCAATTTTTGCTTTTGTTGCCATTGCTTTTGGCATTTTAGACATGAAGTCCTTGCCCATGCCTATGTCCTGAATGGTATTGCCTAGGTTTTCTTCTAGGGTTTTTACAGTTTTAGGTCTAACATTTAAGTCTCTAATCCATCTTGTATTAATTTTTGTGTAAGGAGTAAGGAAGGGATCCAGTTTTAGCTTTCTACTTAAGAGCAATTTACTTTAAAAAATATGCATTAAAAACAGAACTGATACTCACTTCCATTAAGTATAGAGTAGAGACAATGAACAGCAAATGAGGGCTTAAGAGCCTAATTAAAGAAAAAAAAATTGGCTTACCTCCTATCCAACTCAAAGGAACGCTTAAAGGTGTAGGAAGAATATATACATAGATGTAATTTTGCTCTCATCTGAATAAAGGCCATAGAATATTTCAAATCTGCTAACATGCTGTGAGATAAACTTTCTAATCCTTCAATTCAGAAACCAAATTCACTATTTCTAAAAACTTTCTTTGAACTGCTAAAAATGTTCTTTCCCCATTACAGAGGTCAGAGGGGAGGATAAAGTATTTGTTCATATTATACCACAGAAATAATATGAATTGCAATTTTTTTAAACACTTGCAAGGCACAAGAGAAATATATCAATGCAAAACAGGTCAAAACATACATTACCTGAAAGTATCTTCAGCAGAAACAATGTTTTCTACAAGGGCAAACAATGCATAGAAAATAAAACTAAACTAAGAGACACTACTGTTAGAAGCATCTTATATGGCTGGATTTTTTTTTTAAAGGAACATCTAAAAGTCTATCCAATCACTTTTTTATTTAACAAGTCTGTAAAAACATAACAGTTAAATTGAGAGGTAGCAAAAGCCCAAAGTAATAATGAATTTCTATTCTGCATTGTGGTTGGTTACTGCAGAGAGCTTGTAATGAAATCTCTCATATATGCCTGCTCAAAATCTTCTGAATACCGTCTCCACATGTTAATACTTGCCTCTGTTGTAAGCTCCCCATCCTACTCAGTAAAATTAAAGAGTTTCTGTTTGGGTCCCCTAATGCTTTTGTAAATTGTCTGTGTTGTCTGTGTCCCTTAATAAACCTTTTTCTGCTTAAGAGTACCTGGCGTGAACTCTCTTTTCTACAACTAAGAATTCTGACCAATCAAGAGCCTGAAAATATAAAGATGGAAAGATAAAGTAAATGGGAATGGTGGGTAGACGAGAGAGAGAAAAAAACAGTAATAGTAAAAAAGGAATCAATACAGGTACCACAGACATCAAAAGATATTATGAACAACATCTCCAATAAATTTGACAACTTAAAAAAAAGTCACATATTGTTTATTAAAGAAATATAATCTTGGCTCATGCCTGTAATCCCAGCACTTTGGGAGGCCAAGGCAGGCAGATCACAAGATCAGGAGTTCGAGACCAGCCTGGCCAATATGGTGAAACCCCCGTCTCTACTAAAAATACAAAAATTAGCCAGGTGTGGTGGTGCGTGTACCAAAAATACAAAAATTAGCCGGGTGTGGTGGTGCGTGCCTGTAGTCCCAGATACTCAGGAGGCTGAGGCAGAAGAATCACTTGAACCCAGGAGGTAGAGGTTGCAGTGAGCCAAGATTGCGCCACTGCACTCCAGCCTGGGTGAGAGAGCGAGACTCCATCTCAAAAAAAAAGAAATATAATCTATAATTACAAACCTTCTCACAAAGGAAACTTCAGTCCCAGATGGCTTTACTAATAAAATTTGTATTTTAAATTTATATAAACTCTTCCAGAGAACAGGGGAAAAAGGAAATCTTTCCTACTTTATTGTATGAGTCTAGCATAACCTTATTACCAAAACTTGACATGACAATTACAAGAAAAATTATAGACCAATCTCTCATAAACATAATGCAAAAATCCTAAACATACTAGCAAATCAAATCCAACAATATGTAAAACATGTATCATGAAAAAATAAGGCTTCTTCCAAAAATATAAAAATTTGTTCTTTCAGAAGCCATTATCCCAGAAACAGATTCCCATCTATCTACAATGTCGTTTGATTTTTGACAAAAGGCACCAATGCAATGCAATGGGGAAGAAAGAGAAAGAAGTCTTTTCAACAAACTGTGCTGGAACAATTATATAACAATGTGAGAAAAAATTAACCTGGACTTCTATATTTTACACTATGCACAAAAAATTAATGTGAGGTAGATCTAGACCTAAACGAAAAAGCAGTAACTAGAAATCTTCCAGAAGCACAGGAAGATATTCTGTAAGTAACTAAAGTTTTCTTAGGATACAGAAATCAATACTCATAAAAGAGAAAAACAAAGATAAATTAGGCTTCCTCAAAGTTAAAAACATTTGATCATCAAAAATTATTGTAATTTCCATTAATAAAGGGCAAAAAAACATACGATCATCTCAACAGATGCAGAAAAATAAGCAAGATAAAATCCAACACTTGTTCAAAACAATAATTATTGAAAAAGCTCTTCACCAACTAGGCATAGAATCAATTTATTCACACTGATGAAGAATATCCACAGAAAACCTACAAAAATCAACATTTTTAATATTCTTAAAAGCTTTCCCCTTAAGACTGAGAATAAGACAAAGATGGCTGTCACTGTCATCACCTCTGTTGAACATTTTGTTGGCAGTGCTAGCCAGTACAGGAAACTGGTGAGAAAGCGGAAATAACAGGGGTATGAAAGGGAGGTAGGAAGGGAGAGAGGAAAGGGAGAAGAAAAGGAAAAGAAGGAATAAAGGAAGAAGGAAATATGACATTATGTATACAAATGATGAAAATTCAAAGTAATGTGCAAACCATAAATAACTCACTTAAAAAATAAGTGAGTTCAGCAAAATCATTAGATACAAGGTCGATACATAAAATTTAATTTCAGGCCAGCATGGTGGCCTACACATGTAATCCTAACACTTTGGGAGGCCAAGGTGGGTGGATCACCTGAGGTCAAGAGTTGAAGACCAGCCTGACCAACATGGTGAAACCCCGTCTCTACTAAAAAATACAAAAATTAGCCGGACATGGTGGCACATGCCTGTAATCCCAGATACTTGGGAGGCTGAGGCAGGAGAATAGCTTAAACCTGGGAGGCGGAGGTTGGAGTGAGCTGAGATCATGCCATTGCACTCCAGCCTGGGCAACAAGAGTGAAACTCCATCTCAACAACAACAACAACAAAAATGCTGGTGAGAATGTGGAGCAACTAGTACTTAAATGTAAACTGATACAACTATATTAGAAAATTATTTAACAATAACTCCTGAAGAGGAATATACACCTACCTGATGATTTTATAGCACTACTTCTGGGTATATAACCCATAGAAGTTTGTGTCTATGTTACCACAAGGCCAAAACTGTTTATAGCAGAATTATTTCTTACAGTAAAATCCTGCAAATAACTTCAAATGTCCAACAGTAGAAATGAGTAAGTGAAATGCAACACATCAAACAATGGAGCATCTTAGAATGAACAAACTACTGTTATGTAGGTACAATGAGGATGAATCTCACAAATATGCTGAGCAAAAGAAACTAGACACAAAATGATACAATTTCATTTATATAAAACTCAAACAATCACACCTGTAATCCCAGCACTTTGGGAGGCCAAGGTGGGTGGAACAGCTGAGGTCAGGAGTTCGAGACCAGCCTGACTAATATGTTGAAACCCCATCTCTACTAAAAAATACAAAAATCAGCGAGGCACAGTGGTGGGCACCTGTAATCCCAGCTACTCAGGAGGCTGAGGCAAGAGAATTGCTTGAACCCAGGAGGCGGAGGTTGCAGTGAGCCAAGATTGTGCCATTGCACTCCAGCCTGGGTGACAGAGCAAGTCTATGTCTTAAAAAAAAAAAAACCCTCAAACAAAATGTATGATGTGAGAAGCCAGTACAATGGTTATTTATCCTGGAGAAGAGGTGGCGAGTGGGAGGGCACACAAGTAAGACATCTGGGGCACTCTGTAAATGTTTCTTTGTGGCAGACTGCCACAATTACTACTTGAGACCGTCACTATGACAATTACTACTGTTACTACTTGAGACTGTCATTACCAGATTGAATGAAGGGGGAGGAACACAGAAGTGAAAACTTAAGACAAAAGTAACTATTTTAAAGGAAGGGGCTGGGGAAGAAGAAGACGGCTCCCTGCTTCTAGTGAGCAAAGGCAGTGCTTGAGCTTCTACAGCCCTTTGTATTTATTGGGTAACAAGAGCAAGGAGGAAGAGGTAATGATTGGTCAGCTGCTTAACTGATCACAGGTTCATATTATTACTAACAGGCTTCAGATGTACCTAATCAAAAGAAACACTGCACTTGGGCATGACTGCCCTCAGTATTCCTTATGGGTGGGATACATAGTTTGTCAGTTTGCCAACATTCTGCGTTTATGAGAACAGTTTGCTGTTACTCATATGGCCTCCAGTGGTATACTGAGTGGATCACGACCCTTAATCTTTCGGCCTCCAACATTTCTTATGTTCATGTGAAAAAATATTGAGGTATACATACATGATTTCTGTATTTTTCTGTATGTTACACTTTAAAAATGTGAGTTCTTAAAATACGCATACTCGGAAAAAACTCACAGAATTCAAGCAGTTAAGTATAATATAAGGACCATTATGATCTGCCCCCATTCATCTTTTTGGCCATATTTCCTGGTATGTTACTCCTTGTTCCTTGCTCTGCACTTTCCAAACATTTCTGTACGTGGTATTCTCTCCGGAATACCCTTTGGCACCTGGCAACTCACTTTCATCTTTTAGACTTTGCTCAGATTTCACTTCCTCATGAGGCCTCTCAGAATCCCTCCATCGTTCTATGGACATCCATAATAATTTGTGCCTCTATTTTAGCAGCACTTGCCACACTGCATTGTAATTGTTCATTTATATGTGTGTTTCACTAGATTGCCAACTCCCTGAGAACAGATACTGGATTGTCATTTTCATACTTCAGAGGCTGCTATGGCACCTTACCCATTCATTCATTCATCATACCTACCATGTAAATACTCTGTCATAGGTGCCAGGAGATAAGGGTTAAGCAAGCTTCCAGGAGTTAATGGTGTGTGCTAGATATCACTCAATAAAGCAAAAAGGTAAAAGGTTGAGAGAAAAAGACACATAATAGAATGGAGACAAGCAGACAGAGGTGCACAGACCTTCATGGAGTAACACTGCCATTTTAAGGTGTTTTACAATATTGCCACTAAAGATCTGGAGCTGTGTTGTGTTGCTGTAAGGTTTATACGGGAAATGTCTCTTGGCATTTGTCCTCAGGGTTAAATGAAACTAAGCTGAAGGTCAAATTTAATTCACAAGTATTTTAATAACAAGTCATATCATCTGTTATACTAAAACCAAGCGACAAAAGCTCTATTACACTCTGTTAAATGGTCTTTAATTTTTTAAACTAGTTTAAATCAACCATATTTAAGAGTTACGTTCTGCTTTTAATTGTAAATATTTTTCTAAGTAATCATCTTATACCTTATATACAGATATCTATAAATCATTTCCAGAAGTGTTCCGACTGACAATAAACTGATACAAATACAAAATACTTAAACAAGAACAAGTTAATGTCTATTTCACTAACTAGTTCAGTTTCACAGAAATATTTCTATTTTTTAGTATATTTTCACCAATCTGAAACGTCATATTACTATACAAAGATCAAAACAGACCTTCAAAACATGGTACTAATATTCTTTTTTGTATCTTAGAATAAAAGGTTTAGAGTTAGTGCAAGAAGGCTGCCTTTTGCAACCTGATCTTAAGACTTTTCTGGTAACTTCTTAAAGACATTAACAATTTATATAAAATGAAAAGATACTATCTAAAGATGCAAGTACTACTATTTTATGTTTCCTAAATGCCAATGATAGCATTTAAAGGTCACTAAGGCCCATCGGTGAACTAGAAAACTGTTTTCTCTTCTTGTCTACATAAACTGATGCATTCTTCCCTTTATCATACTCTTTCCCCAAAGCACAATGTATCCATCAACACTGGCATTAAACTGCTCTTATTAGTAGCAATAAATGGTATATTATAATGGGTACATTCAGCAAATATAACGCATACATCTATAGGTCAAACTGTTAGTATGTCATTTTATTTTTTAAATAGTTCTACTGATGTTAGTCATATATAGTAAAATTCACTTAGCTTAAGTGCATAGTTCTATGAGTTTTGATAAGTGTATACAGTTGTATAATTATCCCCACAATCAAGATATAGAACATTTCTAACACCCCAAAGAGTTCTTCTTACCCCCTGGCAATTGATCTGTTTTCTATTCAAATACTTTTATTTTTTCTAGAATTTCATAAAAACAAAGCCATACAAGGAGTGGTCCTTTGCATACACATCTTTCGTTGACATAATGCTTCCAAGATTTATCATGTTTTATCAGTAGCTCATTCCTTCTTAGAGAGTAGTATTCCATTGTATAAATAAATTACAATAAGTTCATTCAGTAATTAATATACATTCAGCTGTTTCTAGATTTTGGCTATTATGAACAAAGTTCCAATGAACTTGTAAACACAAGCATTTGTGTGGATTCATGTTTACACTTTCTTGGATAAATCTCACAGAGTGGGGCTGTTGCATCTTGGTAAGTTTAACTTTATAAGAAACTGCCAAACTGCATTCTTGCTGCAATGTGTAATTCTAGGTGCCCCACGTTCATATATATATATATATATATACACACACACACACACACACACACACAAAGTTCATATATATATACATGTACACACACACACATACTGTAAGTTCTGGGATACATGTGCAGAATGTGTAGGTTTGTTACATAGGTATACACGTGCCATGGTGGTTTGCTGCACCCATTAACCTGTCATCTAGGTTTTAACCCCACAAGTATTAGGTATTTGTCCTAATGCTCTCCCTCCCTTTGCCCCTTACCCTGACAGGCCCGTGTGTGATGTTCCCCTCCCTGTGTCAATATGTTCTCACTGTTCAACTCCCACTTATGAGTGAGAACATGCGGTGTTTGGTTTTCTGTTCTTGTATTAGTTTTGTATTAGTTTACCGAGAATGATGGTTTCCAGCTTCATCTATGTCCCTGCAAAGGACATGAACTCATTCTTTTTTCCACAGCTGCATAGTATTCCATGGCATATATATGCCACATTTTCTTTATCCAGTCTCTCACTGATGGGCATTTGGGTTGGATCCAGGTCTTTACTATTATAAATAGTGCTGCAATAAACACATGTGTGCATGTATCTTTATAGTAGAATGATTTATAATCCTTTGGGTATATACCCAGGAAAGGGATTGCTGGGTCAAATGGTATTTCTGGTTCTAGATCCTTGAGGAATTGCCAAATTGCCACATTGTCTTCCACAATGGTTGAACTAATTTACACTCCTACCAACAGTGTAAAAGCATTCCTATTTCTCCACATCCTCGCCAGTATCTGTTGTTTCCAGACTTTTTAATGATCTCCATTCTAACTGGTGTGAGATGGTTATCTCACTGTGGTTTTGATTTGCCTTTCTCTAATGATCAGTGATGATGAACTTCTTTTCGTATGTTTGTTGGCCACGTAAATGTCTTTGTTTGTTTGTTTTGAGACAGAATCTTGCTCTTGTCACCCAGGCTGGAGGGCAGTAGGGCAATCTTGGCTCACTGCAACCTCTGCCTTCCGGGTTCAAGCAATTTCCCTGCCTCAGCCTCCACAGTAGCTGGGATTATAGGCATGCACTACCATGCCTGGCTAATTTTTGTATTTTTAGTAGAGATGCAGTTTCATCGTATCAGTCAGTCTGGCCTTGAACTCCTGACCTCGTGATCTGCCCGCCGTGGCCCCCCAAAGTGCTGGCATTACAGGCGTGAGTCACCACGCCTGGCCATAAATGTCTTCTTTTGAGAAGTGTCTGTTCACATCCTTCACCCACTTTTTGAAGGGGTTTTTTCTTGTAAATTTAAGAATCTTGTAGATTCTGGATATTAGATCTTTGTCAGATGGATAGATTGCAAAAATTTTCTCCCATTCTGTGAGTTGCCTGTTCACTCTGATGAGTGTTTCTTTTGCTGCACAGAGCTCTTTAATTTAATTAGATCCTATTTCTCAACTTTGGTTTTTGTTGCAATTGTTTTTGGTGGTTTAGTCATGAAGTCTTTGCCCATGACTATGTTCTGAATGGTATTGCCTAGGTTCTCTTCTAGAGTTTTTATGGTTTTAGGTCTTATGCTTAGGTCTTTAATCCATCTTGAATTAATTTTTGTATGAAGTGTAAGGAAGGGGTCCAATTTCAGTTTTCTGCATATGGCTAGCCAATTTTCCCAACAACATTTATTAAATATGGAATCCTTTCCCCACTGCTTGTTTTTGTCAGGTTTGTTGAAGATCAGATGGTTGTAGGTGTGTGGTGTTACTTCTGAGGTCTCTGTTCTGTTCCATTGGTCTATTTACATGTGTTGGTACCACTATACCATGCTGTTTTGGTTACTCTAGCCTTGTAGTATAGTTTGAAGTCAGGTAGCATGATGCCTCCAACTTTGTCCTTTTTGCTTAGGATTCCCTTCAGTATATGGGCTCTATTTTGATTCCATATGAAATTTAAAGTAATTTTTTCTAGATCTGTGAAGAAAGTCAATGGTAGCTTAATGGGAATAGCACTGAATCTAAACATTACTTTGGGCAGTATGGACATTTTCATGATATTGATTCTTCCTATCCATAAGCATAGCATGTTTATCCATTTGTGTCCTCTCTTACTTCATTGAGTAGTGGTTTGCAGTTCTCCTTTTTTGTTTTTGCTTTTGTTTTGTTTTTGAGACAGAGTTTCCCTCCTCTGCCCAAGCTGGAATGCAATGGTACAGTCTCAGGTCACTGCAACCTCCAACTCCCAGGCTCAAGTGATTCTCCTGCCTCAGCCTCCTGAGTAGCTGGGATTATAGGCATGCGCCACCACACCCAGCTAATTTTTGTATTTTTAATAGAGACAAGGTTTCACCATGTTGGCCAGGCTGGTCTTGAACTCCTGACCTCAGGTGATCTGCCCATCTCACCCCTCAAAGTGCTGGGATTACAAGTGTGAGCCACCATGCCCAGCCTTCACGTCACTTGTAAGTTGTATTCCTATTTTATTTTCTTTGTAGCAATTGTGAATGGAAGTTCACTCATGATTTGGCTATTATTGGTATATAGGAATGCTTGTGATTTTTGCACATTGATTTCGTATCCTGAGACTCTGTTGAACTTATCAGCTTAAGGAGTTTTGGGGCTGACACAATGAGGTTTTCTAAATATACAATCATGTCATCTGCAGACAGGGACAATTTGACTTCCTCTCTTCCTATTTGAATACCCTTTCTTTCTTTCTCTTGCCTGATTGCCCTGGCCAGAACTTCCAATACTATGCTGAGTAGGAGTGGTGAGAGAGGGCATTCTGGTCTTGTGCCAGTTTTCCAAGGGAATGCTGCCAGCTTTTGCCCATTCAGTATGATACTGGCTGTGGGTTTGTCATAAACAGCTCTTATTTTTTGAGATATGTTCCATAATACCTAGTTTATTCAGTGTTTTTAGCACGAAGGGGTCAATTTTATTGAATGCCTTTTCTGCATCTATTGTAATCATGCAGTTTTTGTCACTGGTTTTGTTTATGTGATGGATTACATTTATTGATTTGCTTATGTTGAACCAGCTTTGCATCCCAGGGATGAAGCCGACTTGATTGGTGGTGGATAAGCTTTCTGATGTGACCCTGGATTATGTTTGACAGTATTTTATTGAATATTTCCAAATTGATGTTTATCAGGGATATTGGCCTGTTTATATATATACACATTTTTTTTTTTTTTTTTTCAAGACAGAGTTTTGCCTTGTCGCCTAGGCTGGAGTGCAATGGGGCAATCTCGGCTCACCACAACGTCTGCCTCCCAGGTTCAAGCAATTCTCTTACCTCAGCCTCCCGAGTAGCTGGGATTACAGGCATGTGCCACCACGCCCAGCTAATTTTGTATTTTTAGTAGAAATGGGGCTTCTCCATGTTAGTCAGGCTGGTCTCAAACTCCGGACCTCAGGTGATCTGCCCGTCTCAGCTTCCTGAAGTGCTGGGATTACAGGCGTGAGCCACCGCACCTGGCCTTGAAATATTTTTTTTACCCTTGTGTCTCTGCCAGGTTTTGGTATCAGGATGATGCTGACCTCATAAAATGAGTTAGGGAGGAGTCCCCCTTTTTGTATTGCTTGGAATATTTTCAGAAGGAATGGCACCAGCTCCTCTTTGTACCTCTGGCAGAATTCGGCTGTGAATCTGTCTAGTCCTGAGCTTTTTTTGGTTAGTAGGCCATTAATTACTGCCTCAATTTCAGAACTTGTTATTGGTCTATTTAGGGATTCGACTTCTTCCTGGTTTAGTCCTGGGAAGGTGTATGTGTCTAGGAATTTATCCATTTCTTCTAGATTTTCTAGTTTATTTGTGGAGAGGTGTTTACAGCATTGTCTGATGGTAGTTTGTATTTCTGTGGGATCAGTGGTGATATCCCCTTTATCATTTTTTTTATCGTGTCTATTTGAGTCTTCTCTCTTTTCTTATTAGCCTGGCTAGTGGTCTATTTTGTTAATTTTTTCAAAATCCAGCTCCTGGATTCATTGATTATTTGAAGGGTTTTTTTTGTGTCTCTATCTCCTTCAGTTCTGCTTAGTTATTTCCTGTCTTCTGCTAGTTTTTGAATTTGTTTGCTCTTATTTCTCTAGTTCTTTTAACTGTGATGTAAGGGTGTTGATTTTAGATCTTTTCCACTTTCTGATGTGGGTATTTAGTGCTATAAACTTCCCTCTAAACACTGCTTCAGCTGTGTTGTGATTCTGGTACATTGTGTCTTTGTTCTCAATGGTTTTAAAGAACTTAATTTATTTCTGCCTTAATTTCGTTATTTACCCAGTAGTCATTCAGCAGCAGGTTGTTCACTTTCCATGTATTTTGTGGTTTTGAGTGAGTTTCTTAACCCTGAGTTCTAATTTGATTGCACTGTGGTCTGAGAGACTGTTTGTTATGATTTCCGTTCTTTTGCATTTGCTGAGGAGTTTTACTTCCAATTATATAGTTGATTTTAGAATAAATGCTATGTGGTACTGAAAATAATGTATATTATGTTGACTTGGGGTAGAGGTCCACTTGGTCCAGAACTGAGTTCAAGTCTTGAATATCATTGTTAATTTTCTGTCTCATTGATCTAATATTGAAAGTAGGGTGGTTAAAGTCTCCCAGTATTATTGTCTGGGAGTCTAAATCTCTTTGTAGGTCTCTAAAAACTTGCTTTATGAATCTTGGTGCTCCTGTATTGATGCATCTATATTTAGGATAGTTAGCTCTTCTTGTTACATTGATCCCTTTACCATTATGTAATGCCTTTGTCTTTTCTTATTGCTTTTGGTTTAAAGTCTATTTTATTAGAGACTAGGATTGCAACCTCTGCTTTTTTGCTTTCCATTTGCTTGGTAAATATTCCTCCATCCCTTTATTTTGAACCTATATGTGTCTCTGCATGTGAGATGGGTCACTTGAATACAGCACACTGATGGGTCTTGACTCTTCATCCAATTTGCTAGTCTGTATCTTTTAATTGGTGCATTTAGTCTGCTGTTAGTCTGATAGGCTTTCCTTTGTAGGTAACCCTACCTTTCTCTCTGGTTGCCCTTAACATTTTTTCATTTCAACCTTGAAGAATCTGAAGATTATGTGTCTTGGCGTGGCTCTTCACAGGGAGTATCTTTGTGGTGTTCTCTGTATTTCCTGAAATTTTTTTTTTTTTTTTTATTATACTTTAAGTTCTAGGGTACATGTGCATAACGTGCAGGTTTGTTACATATGTATACATGTGCCATGTTGGTGTGCTGCAACCATCAACTCGTCAGCACCCATCAATTCATCATTTATATCAGGTATAACTCCCCAATGCAATCCCTCCCCCCTCCCCATGATAGGCCCCATTGTGTGATGTTCCCCTTCCCGAGTCCAAGTGAGCTCATTGTTCAGTTCCCACCTTTGAGTGAGAACATGCGGTGTTTGGTTTTCTCTTCTTGTGATAGTTTGCTAAGAATGATGGTTTCCAGCTGCATCCATGTCCCTACAAAGGACACAAACTCATCCTTTTTTATGGCTGCATAGTATTCCATGGTGTATATGTGCCACATTTTCTTAATCCAGTCTGTCACTGATGGACATTTGGGTTGATTCCAAGTCTTTGCTATTGTGAATAGTGCCGCAATAAACATACGTGTGCATGTGTCTTTGTAGTAGCATAATTTAGAATCCTTTGGGTATATACCCAGTAGTGGGATGGCTGGGTCATATGGTACATCTAGTTCTAGATCCTTGAGGAATTGCCATACTCTTTAAAACCACAATGAGATACCATCTCACACCAGTTAGAATGGCAATCATTAAAAAATCAGGAAACAACAGGTGTTGGAGAGGATGTGGAGAAATAGGAACACTTTTACACTGTTGGTGGGATTGTAAACTAGTTCCTGAATTTGAATGTTGGCTTGTCTTGCTAGATTGGGGAAGTTCTCCTGCACAACATCCTGAAGTGTGTTTTCCAACTTGTCTCCATTCTCCTGTCATTTTCAGGTACACCAATCAATCGTAGGTCTGGTCTTTTCACATAGTCCCATATTTCTTGGAGGCTTTGTTCATTCCTTTTCATTCTTTTTTCTCTAATCTTGTCTTCACATTTTATTTAAGTTGATCTTCAATCTCTGATATCCTTTCTTCTGCTTGATTGATCTGATTATTGATACTTGTTCTTCAAGATTTATGTTCTTCTCTAAACAGGTTATTCTAGTTAGCAGTTCCAGTAACCTTTTATCAAAGTTCTTAGCTTCCTTGCATTGGGTTAGACCATGCTCCTTCAGCTCAGAGGAGTTTGTTATTACACACCTTCTGAAGCCTACTTCTGTCAATTCATCAAACTCATTTCCATCCAGTTTTGTGCCCTTGCTGGAGAGGAATTGTAATCATTTGGAAGAGAAGAGTCATTACGGTTTTTGGAATTTTCAGCATTGTTGCACTGGATTCTCCTCATCTTCGAGTGTTTATTCACCTTTGATCTTTGATGCTGATGGCTTCTGAATGGGGTTTTTTGTATGGGTGTCCTTTTTGTTGATGTGAGGTGCTTGCTGCATACAAAGGGAATACAGAATGGGTAGTACAACGAGGTAGTCATCAATACTAGTTATGACCATGTGATCAGCAGCAGAAATGGAGACTATAATTGTCATGAGTATTTCCTCCATCTTTTGCTAAAAACAGGTTTGTGCATGTATATACTTGTACTAAGAAAATACCTTTATTTCCTTTTCCTTTATCATGCGACAAAGATTTACTGACTTAATATTGGCATTTAAGTACTGCTAACTTTATGTAACAGTATTTGGGTTGGGAACTGGTGCGTTTCTGGTTGTACAAAGGATAGTTGCATTATGTTAGGCATAATTATGACCTTATTATTGTCTTTATTAGAAGCCTCAGGAGATGTGTATGGGTTCAAGTTGACAAGGGGTGGACTTGTGAAGGTGAATACTGAGTGCCAACCTGACTGGATTGAAGGATACAAAGTATCGATCCTGGGTGTGTCTCTGAGGGTGTTGCCAAAAGAGATTAACATTTGAATCAGTGGGCTGAGCAAGGCAGATCCACCCTTAATCTGATGGGCACAAACTAATCAGCTGCCAGAGAATATAAAGCAGGCAGAAAAATGTGAAAAGGAGAAACTGGCCTAGCCTCCCAGCCTGTATCTTTCTCCCATGCTGGATGCTTCCTGCCCTTGAATATCAGACCCCAAGTTCTTCAGTTTTGAGACTCAGACTGGTCTTCCTTGCTCCTCAAGTTTGTAGACAGCCTACTGTGGGACCTTGTGATCATGCAGGTTAATACTTAATAAACTCCCCTTTATATACATATCTCCCATTAGTTCTTTCCCTATAGAGAATCCTAATACACCAACTTAAAGTCAGATTCTTTGAATTACAAAATGACTATCTACGCAAATATTCCTGGAAGTTGTTAACAATAACAATCTACTTTTGTGAGTTAGGGAAATAAATGGCTGGTCTACCTGCTCTAATTTATGCCTATCCTTGAAAGTTTAATAAAATTCTAATACTGTATAAGATCCCATGGGACAAATTAATTTTGGATTTCCCCCCTAAGAATACAGTAAAAGGCCCGGTGTGGTGGCTCACGCCTGTAATCCCAGCACTCTGGGAAGCAGAGGTGGGTGAACCACTTGAGCCCAGGAGGTCGAGACCAGCCTGGCCAACATGGTGAAACCTTGTCTCTACAAAAAAATACAAAAAATTAGCCAGGCGTGGTGGCACACACCCATAGTCCCAGCTACTCAGGAGGCTGAGGTGTGAAGATTACTTGAGCCTGGGAGGCTGAGGCTGCAGTGAGTTGTGATTGCACCACTGTCCTCCAGCCTGGGCAACAGGGCAAGATTCTGTCTCAAAAAAAGGAAAACAAACAAAAAAATACAGTGACAATGGAGGAAATATTTTCACCTTTACAGGTAAGACTATTAAAATTTTTTCTCAATATGTTTCTTGACAACTGAAATGCTATGATTACAGAAAAACATTATGGAATCATGATGTAGAGCTTAATTTATATATATATATATATATATATATGAAAAATGCAATCAGATGAAGACAAGCTAAAACACCTTTTAAGTAAAAGGAAACATACCTTTTCTTTCCTTTGTCTAGAAGTCTGAAATATCCCAACTTTCATAATCATACTAGAGGTCCATGAATGTCAATACCTAGTATGTACACATTTATACAAAAATGGCACTTCTGCTAACAGTTGAGTTACGTGTCAAAAAGATCAACGTGTACCTAACACAGAAACACTACATAAGACTCAGCTATGGGCCGGGCGCGGTGGCTCAAGCCTGTAATCCCAGCACTTTGGGAGGCCGAGACAGGCGGATCACGAGGTCAGGAGATCGAAACCATCCTGGCTAACACGGTGAAACCCCGTCTCTACTAAAAAAATACAAAAATCTAGCTGGGCGAGGTGGCGGGTGCCTGTAGTCCCAGCTACTCAGGAGGCTGAGGCAGGAGAATGGTGGGAACCCGGGAGGCGGAGCTTGCAGTGAGCTGAGATCCGGCCACTACACTCCAGCCTGGCTGATAGAGCGAGACTTCGTCTCAACAACAACAACAAAAAAAAGACTCAGCTATGGCAAGAGATGGAGTCTCTCACTTGTTTAAAAACATCACTTTTTAATTAAACCTCCTGTTTAGAAAGACCATATTAAGTAGAATTTATAGATCGATGTCACAATTGCAATGTATCATAAGGTGACTATTCTCCAGTGACCCAGCCCTTCTAATTAAAGTGTCCCTAAAAACCTTCCTCCATAGGACAAGGAGGACTATTTGGAAATGAAGCATGCTTACTAAAGTCCTCTGTTACATTCAAAGGAGATAAAACTAGATTGGCTTTGCCCTCAATGACCAGCAGGTAGACATGGCACTCAGATTTAGGTCAAGGTTAGTAGAACTGATTTCTGAAGCTCACTAAATTTGGGAAAAAAGAAAACACAATGTGTGGGCTATGTTACCACCAATGGAGCACAAATACCCCCTTAGAGAGGCTTCCCTGTCACCGGACTTCACTGTGTTCAGTCAGGGCAGAAAGGATTCCAAAATTACCTTCAATTGCTCTAGGGCAAAAGATGAACCATCTTGCTTTAAGTTTTCAATAATTTCTTCCACGGTATTGGCTGAAAAACAACTATAAAAAAAAGGAATGTGACTTCACCAATGTGTAAGTGATTTCCTGTTTCTAACATACTGATGAATCTGAACATAGGCTTTCCCCCACCTCTATTTCAATAATGAAGAATTGTCTAACCTCTTTAATAGGACGTAAAAAGAGAGCACTGCTTCCCTGGGTAAGTATTTGCAGTCTACCTTCACTAACAAAATAAAATCTAAATTTTATTTTTTCTTTTGCATTTTTGCATCTATTGTATTTCCATGTAAAGAGA
Source organism: Piliocolobus tephrosceles (assembly GCF_002776525.5). Lineage (NCBI taxonomy): Eukaryota > Metazoa > Chordata > Mammalia > Primates > Cercopithecidae > Piliocolobus > Piliocolobus tephrosceles. Next base: position 76,281,643 of record NC_045444.1, read on the forward strand.
TAATTCAACAATGAAGCATCGATGCTTCTAAATTGTAGAGATGGTTGTCTTATTCTCTAATACTTTTCCTCCTCTTGTTTCCCAAAGCCAGTCTGTCAATCTCTCAAATCACTGCACAAAACCTTTTTTGCTGAGCGGCTTGTCAAGACTTTCAGAGAAGATGAATTTAAAAAGGTAAAAGTTAATTCAATTATAATTTTTTAGCTTCTCTTCCCCACTTAAAAAGATATTTTGCACAAATATAAATTCAAATCACTGCACAAAATCTTTTTGCTGTTCAGCTTGTTGAGATCTTCAGAGAAGATGAATTTACAAAAATAAAAGTTAATTCAATTATTATTTTCTAACTGCTCTTTCCCCACTTTAAAAAAAAAAAAAGTATTTTGTACTAAGATGAATTCTCATGGTAGATGACTTAAATATAATGAATTTATTTCGCCCAGAAAGAGAGGGAAAGAAGCTACTTTCAAAGATAAGTGAAAAAAAGCCCTATGCTGGCCAGCCATCACGCCTGCAATCCCAGCACTTTGAGAAGTCGAGGAGGATGAATCACCTTAGATCAGGAGTTGGAGACCAGCCTGGTCAACATGGCGAAACCCCGTCTCTATTGAAAATACAAAAGTTAGCCAGGCATGGTAGCAGGTGCCTGTAGTCCCAGCTACTCAGGAAGTTGAGGCGTAAGAATTGCTTGAACCCGGAAGGCGGAGGTTGCAGTGAGCAGAGATTGTACCACTGCACTCCAGCCTGGGGGACAGAGCGAGGGACAGGACAGGACAAGAGAGAGAGGAGAGGGGAGGGGAGGGGAGAGGAGAGGAGAGGAGAGGAAAGAGAAGAGAAGAGAAGAGAAGAGAAGAGAAGAGAAGAGAAGAGAAGAGAAGAGAAGAGAGAAGAGAAGAGAAGAGAAGAGAAGAGAAGAGAAGAGAAGAGAAGAGAAGAGAAGAGAAAAAGAAAAAGAAAAGAAAGGAAAGAAAGAAAAGAAAAGAGAAAAAAAGGAAAGGAAAGGAAGGAAAGAAAACTCTATACTATCTGATCTCAGAATTCAGTGCACTAACAAACACAGTGTAATAAAAATTGTAATTACAATGTTAGCAAATTCATTTTAACATAGTCTTTCCAAAGGAATATATAACTGAGATCTTTTTAGGTACCTGTTTATTTTGTCCATGTGTTCCTCAAGCATAAAAGACTTGTCTTGATCAATCTTAGACTGTTTGAAAAGAAAAATTTTTTAATAACTTTGAACACAATTTTTTAATCCTTAAAAATTCATATTTAATGATACCCTTTGTGAAAGATTGTCACTTGTCACTTTCAAATTACATCTAACTGTCTCATGAATAATTACCACTGTATGATCAAAATTCAGACAGCACGTAGAACTCTAGCTCTTAAAATTATCAACAGCAAAAATGTTTTAGTATTATTATTTACATGTATAAATATATGTAACCACTATTACATTTACTACATTATCACTAAAATATATCTGTGAATTTAAGGATTGTAAGGGACCTGAAAGGTCAACCTGCCCAAATTTCCATCCTAGTCAGAAATTCCCACCATATGCCTGGTATGCCTACAGCTCTGACCTTCAGGGAGAGAAAACAGCACCTCTCAAGAAGGAGGAGCTCACAAATGCTGGAACAACTGAATAATTAGGTTTCTGTTGTTAATTCTGGAACAAAACCCAATGCTACCATGTTTATAGTTCTAGTTAATCTCTTTCACCTTAACCACTTCTCACATGACACAGTTTTGTGTCCCCTCATGATCCAGGTCCTTCTTATGGTCAAGTTCCAGTTTATCAAGGTCATTCTTCCAAGTACGGGACACTTATCTTAGCTGTAGGTGTGGCTGGATGGTAGCAAAGTATAAGAGGGTTCTGCAGGCCCTTGACTGCTTTAGATATACTTTTCTTAATTGGACTAACTCTGAGTTAGTGTTGAGACAGGCCTATGATTGCAACTGATTCACACTAAGCTCCAATTATATAAGACTTTTTTTTTTTAACCTGTGCCATGTAGGCTGTTTCTTCTACTCTGTACTTAATGAATTTAGTACTTTGGGTTAAAACACAAGATTTGCACTTATTTTTTTTAAATTTCACATTGTTACTATTGAGCAGATCACTCTAAACTCTAAGGGTTGTTTTTTCATCCATATTCTTTTTCCTAATTTATTTTTCTTAGTTCTAAATCAACTTGATCAAAATGTTATCAGTGGTCTCCAAATCACTTGCGAAAAATACTGAATAAATCTAAGATGACTTCCCTACAAACTAACTCCTATACATTTAGTAGAACTCTTTGATAAGCCTGTCAACCCCCACAAACCATAATTCATCCCATATTTACTCAATTCGACAGCAGGAGACTATCAAACGCTCTGATAAAAACAAGTGAAATCCTCATGCGCTCTGTATTCATATTCTCTCCACGAAGTACTTGGTGGCCCCGCCAATCTGTACTCATGTTCTTCAGTTCTGGGTAATTTTTTTGGTACTATTTCTCTAAATATTTCCTCCCCTCTATCTTCTCTATTATGAATTCCTAATAATTAGATTTTGGACCTCTTGGAATAATACCTCTAGTTTTCCATTCTCTCTCTATTTCATTATCCTTTTCTGTTAGAGTTTTCCTCAACCATGGATTTTCATCTGTTCTGGGTTTTTTATTTCCCACTTTTGTTATCATTTTAAAAATTTTACAGGCATAACCAGTACCAAGGTCAGCCAGTAGCCATCAACATCTAGGCAAGGCCCTCCAGCAGCAAAACAATTATGACTCACTGAAAGCTCAGATGATCATTAGTATTTTTAGCCAAATTATTTTATAATTATAAATTAGTAAGATATGTACCTGTGTTTAGAAATGATGCTCCTGCATACTCAACAGACTACAGTACAGTGTAAAAGTTTTATGACTGCTGGAAAACCAAAACATTCACGTGACTAGTTTTATTGCCATGGTGTGGAACCAAATTGAGATTATCTGAGGCATGCCTATATTATTCTTTGAATTATCTTTATAACATCTGTTGTTAACAGGTAAAATATTTTCCTCTTATCTCAAGATAACAGTTATAGATTGGTGTTTGTCTTTTTAAGTTTCCTTCTTCTTGCATTAACTGTTTCCTTCCAGTGCCTTTGTTGTTTGTTTTGGCCTAGGAATATTTGTTTTTCTATGCAAAGCACTAAAATTAGGAAGCTTTGTGTCTGATGTCAATTGCAGTTATGGGACTCTCAATTGTATGAAACACTGTAAGATGATCAGGCAAGATGTGTTAAGGGATCCATTAATTTCAATGTCTATGGGGTTTTTTTTCTTCCAATGTATCACTTAGGAGTGAGGTGGGATGCAGCGGTTCTGCAAGCCAACTAGGGAAAAGGGACAGAGGTCTTCCAATTCAGTATGTCTCACCTCTCTTCAGTACAGTACTTTGCCAATCTCTACTGTCAGCTAGACCTGACTGATTTGGTTTCTCTAAGGAGTAAGTCTCTACTCTTCTGCCAGGCTACTGAAAGATAGCTACTCTTAGTTGTACAAGAAGACTTGTGGAGGGGCCCAGCCCAGTGCTCATGCCTGTAATCCCAGCACTTTGGGAAGCCAAGGAGGGTGGATCATTTGAGGTCACAAGTTCAAAACCAGCCTGGCCAACATGGTGACACCCTGTCTCTACTGAAATACAAAAATTAGCTGGGCATGGTGGTGCACGCCTGTAATCCTAGCTACTCAGGAGGCTGAGGCATGAGAATCACTTGAATCTGGAAGGCGGAGGTTGCCATGAGCCGAGATTGCGCCACTGCGCTCCAGCCTGGGTGACAGAGCTAGATTGTTTCAAAAAAAAAAAAAACTTACCGTAAATCCTCCTGTTTTTCTGCCCCATTCTACACCCTAGTCTTCAGAAGGACTTGGTCCCTTTTAAAGGGTCTACAGCAAGAATCAGCTGACTTCTTATTGGCTTTCAGAGTTCTTTGGTTTAAGTTAAATCACTCATCCTGCTGATTTCAAGCTTCCAAAATACTAACATCTCATGTCTGCCACTGTCTCCTCTTCTGTTCTACTTGTCTTTGTGGGTTTGTGCCTTTTTTATTCACTTATTACAATTTTGAATGGTGTTTTAGGAGGCAGCATGTATTCAATCATGTTTAACTAGAAGTTATAGAGTGTTTTTAAAGATTCTTGGCTCTTACAAGAAAATTTACAGCAGACAACGTAAGTAAGGAATTAAAAATACATGCTGCAATATACTTTATTAAATATAAATAAATGTTGAGAGTTTGCAGCTCCACAAATAGTGTTAACATTGAACACCTTTTACAGAAATGCCACAACCTTTGCAAAGATTGATTACAAGACTATGCACTGAAGTTAACCAGCAGTGGGAAGACAGCTATGCAGCTGCACAGGAAAGAAGTCATCTTATTAGCTGGCTATACTAACAACTGTGAAGCACTGATTCTTCCACCACGCTTTAAATAAATCCTTAGTACATTTATTTATATTTACAAACTATAATATTCACCAATTGCCAGTTTTTAAATCACTTCCCCTCTCCATGAATTAAAACCTGAGGTTAGAATATTAACAAGATTACCTCTGTATGGTAATTTTCTAAGACAGATGCAATATTTTCTTTTGAAGGAGATTTCAAGGCTAACAAATCTTCCTCTAACATGGCCAACTAAAGGGGGGGGGGGAATAAAGGAAAAATCTGAGATCCAATAGAAACAGAAAGTTTTATAAAATCTCATCTTCTTTTTTAGAATTCTTGACTTTAAATTATGATGCTTTCTCTTCAGGTGAATCACTGAAAGAAATTTTGACTTAAGTTGAATGAACAGGTATTCCCACACAGCAAATATAGCCTTCAAAGGAATTAAAAAAGATGGAAGAAATTAAGGAGGAGAAATAGAGACATTTATCTTTGTTTCTCTCAGTCTATTGAGTACTTGGAACCAAAGACCTACATCATAAATTTTATTTTATTTTTAATTAATTTTAACCAAAATTGCCACGAATGATTAGTGGTTATCACAGACAATGCACAACACTATAATGCAGCTTCACTTATTTCTCCATCTAATCCCTCACTTAATCTACCCTACACTGAGCCAAATAGGACTTTTTACTGTTCCTAAAACATAGTTAATGCTTTCCTGCCCCTGTGATTTCATTAAAAGTTTCCTTTACCTGACAATACCTTTTCCTGATAATACTCACCTTAAGGCCAGCTGTATTGCAACCTTTATGAAAAGGCTTCTAGTCCTTTCTTACAGGTAAGCTCTTCCTCCTTTCAATTCTTTGAGTATTTTCTTTGTATTGTTTTTACACTTACCACTTTACCTCTGCCAGATGAGAGAGATGTTTATTTATCTTTTGTACCCACTTCTAATCGCATCCCCAAAGTATATTCCTCTTTTTCATATCCTCTACAGGCCCTGAGGATGTCTGTCTACTCATTGCAGATACCAGTACTGGACACATTGACAAAGAAAGGGGTTATGCATCAGCTCTCTCTTATCCTAAACTAAATTCCACTGTAATTAAGGGTGTCCCTTTCAGACAGGATAATCGCATGCCCATGTTTGCTTCCTGTTATAGCTCAAGGGAAGTATGAGACCACTCAATGTGACTGAGGATGCCCACAACACAAAGATCTGAATCTTCAGCCAAACGTGACAGAAGGCCTTCATAACAGTGTAGAGACAACCTTCAATTTTGTATGCTTCATACATTTTACAGAATCTGTAACAGTGTGAGAAACAAGAACAAAGCTTATCAACATAAAAATTTCCACAGCCAATTTATAAAGTTTGTGAAGATAATTCTATTAGTGACCAAACAGTACATTTTTATACTATCCAGCTGTTTTACTTCAATGGCCAAAGAGGATGTGTGAGAATAAATCTCCATCATTTGTAAAACGTCCTTGGGGGAACTCACATGATAGTCCAACTGTCAGTATAATCTCTGGCATCCTTACCCAAAACAGAAGAATGTTACAGATATAAGGATAAAAAGGGCCATCCTTTGTGGAAAAAAAGGGACTCTCAATGAAAAATCTGGTCACCCCTACAAATATAAAACCGCATTAAAAGTATTAATAATAATTAAATTTGGAGTGTTTACTATACGTCAGTTACTGGGCTAGGCATGTAACATAAATTTTCTAATTTAATTTTTATAGCTTTCCTTCCCATATCCTAAAACACCCTTCCCTTCAGATCAACTATTCATCTGATGACTATGTGCTTCCTTGGAAGCTGACTTTACCCCACAGATCCAAGGACAGAGCATGCATTACCTAGGATAGGCCAGAAGCTATATTGTACCTACTCATATGGTTCAGGAATGAGATAAGCCAGTTCAGTCAGAGTGAACTAAGCCAGGTGAAGCAAAATACATCCTAAGTCTCTTGCTGGGAATTCTGAGGCAAAACTACCTTGAATTGGGTCTTCTGTCACATGTAACATAAGGAGTTTCAACGACTATGTAATAGTGTCATCTCCATTCTGCAGATGGGAAAATGGGGGGCAAAAGAGGCTAAGTTCCAGTTAAGATTTAAACTCAGACTATTTACTTATTCTTTTCCACTATGTTATCCCGTGCTGAGAAAATTGGCCACACTGTTTTTTTTTTAAAGCAAAGATAAGTAACATGTGTTCTTTGTAACAGATGTATTTCAGAAAAGTCAAATGCAATTACTTTCAATGCACTAGGGAAACTCATAACCAAAAGAAGCCTTCAAAATGTCTTCAAATAAAGGCTATCTTTTTATATATAAATTTAAATTTGTACATATTAGATTTTCTTAAGGTAGGCATGACTTTTTATTTAAAAGACTCTAATTGTTCACTTAAAAATACTCAATAAAGGTACCAACCCTGAATCCAGCTATCATTATTTCCAGTTTGCATATGAGGAAACAGAATTAGAGAGCTTATGCACTTTCTCCAAGGTAACACAGCTATAAACTAACAGGTCCAGGATTCACACCACGATTTCACCAAATGTCTGTGGATCTCAATCACCCACTGTACCTTCCCACGCACAATTTTGTCTTGTTATTCCAACAATACAAAATGCAAACATCTGAAAAAGTACCTTTTCAGAATCTACAAAGTGTGTAGCAATTCCTGCTCTGTACACATCTCTTCCTTTTAGTCTGAATCCTGTTAATGCAAGGAAGTAACCAAGTTTTCCTTGAAGTCGTGGCAAGAAATAACCTCCACCCACATCAGGGAACAGTCCTGTAATTAAATGTAACAAAAAGAGATAATCGTGATTCAAATGAAAAAGATAAATATAACCTCTTTGCTGTAGATCACACAACCATTTCTCTCTGGAGCTTGAATATACATTACAAATATTATTAAACTAAGTACTATACAGTGCAATCAATATCACAAACGACTTGCTATAAACTGTGCTAACTTAACTTGGGTATTTTTCAAAACCTTCATGTCTCATTCCTATAGAAGTCAGTAAAGTATTTGACGACACGATGTTTTGTATATTAGAAGTATATGTTACCTAAATTTTCTCACCACTGATTTACTTTTGAAGAATCTCCAAAATAGGTAAAAATTTCAAAAACCTATTTCCAAATCAGCACAGGAAAAAAATACATAATCTATGGCCTATTATAGCAAAATTATTACCATTTAAATCATTTCCCAAACTTAGTCAATCATCTAATATTCGAGATGTTTAAATACTGATGCAATAACCACGAGTCCTACTAAATGAACAGGTTTATACCTAATAAAATCATTTGCATTTACATTTTTCTTAACCACCAGTATTTTAAAATTCTCTACTGGTAACAACTGAAAATAGCATATAACGCCAGGTACCGTGGCTCACGCCTGTAATCCCAGCACTTTGGGAGGCCGGGAGGCCGAGAAGGGCAGATCAACTGAGGTCAGGAGTTCGAGACCAGTCTGGCCAACATGGTGAAACTCTGTCTCTACTAAAATTACAAAAATTAGCCAGGCATGGTGGCACATGCCTGCAATCCCACCTACTGGGGAGGCTGAGGCAGGAGAATCGCTTGAACCCGGGAGGCAGAGGTTGCAGTGATCCAAGATCACGCCACTGTACTCCACCCTGGGCAACAGAGCAAGACTCCATGTCAAATAAAAAAATAATAATAATAATAATAATAATAAAGAAAATAGCGTATATACAAGTAGTTACCAGCATATTCCTTTGGGTGTTTAAGATCTTAAACAACTATGACCCTCTGGTTTTATAATTTATGTATCTGTTCTGAAGTTTCCTTTAATTATGTTGGGATAAAAATGCAAACACTAAAATTCTCTCCAGTTCTACTTTACAAAAAGGTTCTAGACTTAAAAGAAAAAGCATCATGCTCCTGCAAACAGAAATATCTCTTAGTACCTCAAACTAGCTAGGTCTCAAGTTAAACTCATAACCTCCCCGTGCCATTCCCACAATCTTCCTCCAGCATCACCTACCTCAATAAAGGATGCAACCATCCAGCCTTGACACCTTCTCTTTTTTTTTTTTTTTTTTTTAATTATACTTTAAGTTCTAGGGTACATGTGCATAACGTGCAGGTTTGTTACATATGTATACATGTGCCATGTTGGTGTGCTGCAACCATCAACTCGTCAGCACCCATCAGTTCATCATTTATATCAGGTATAACTCCCCAATGCAATCCC
>NC_045444.1:76295334-76407419 GCF_002776525.5 Piliocolobus tephrosceles
GGTTAGATTGCCGCAGACTGCTGTGTTAGCAAGGAGGGAGGCTCCGTGGGCGTGGGACCCTCCCGGCCAGGTGTGGGATATAATCTCCGGTGTGCCGGTGTTACAGCGCAGTATTGGGGTGGGAGTTACCCGATTTTCCAGGTGTTGTGTGTCTCAGTTCCCCTGGCTAGGACAAGGGACTCCCTTCCCCCTCGCGCTTCCCAGGTGAGGCAATGCCTCGCCCTGCTTCAGCTCTCGCCGGTCGGGCTGCAGCAGCTGACCAGCACCGATTGTCCAGCACTCCCGAGTGAGATGACCCCAGTACCTCAGTTGAAAATGCAGAAATCACCGGTCTTCTGTGTCACTCGCGCTGGGAGATGGAGACTGAAGCTGTTCCTATTCGGCCATCTTGCTCCGCCCCCCAGCCTTGACACCTTCTCACACCATCCCCTTAATCCCCATCAGTGATCACATCTTATTGATTTCCCCTCTAAACTGTTCTCCACACAATAGCCAAATTTGATCTTTTTAAAACACAAATCCTTACTAGAGTCTTGCATTCCACTGCTTAAAACCCTTCCATGGCTGCGTATTTCTTCTGGATTAAAACAAACACCTTTATCAAAGTCTTCAAGGCCCCTTACCACTTTTTCCACTACATCCCTTACTACTCACTCCCTATACTCCAGCCACTCTGGTCTTCTTTCAGTTCCCTAACATTTCACACTCTTTCCTGCCCCAGAGCATTAGCAGCACTCTGCCCAAGTGGAAAAACGCTCCATCCTGACAACACGTTCTTCTCTTCCAGGGTACCACATTCTCTCTTTTTTTCCCCCTTGCCCCAATTCTGCTTCTTTTCAGTCTCCCTCACTGACACCACCACCTCTGCTTGACCTCTTGCTCACTGTGCCTAAGCTCCATATTAGGCTATCTCCTCTTTCCTACATACACATTTCCCTTAACTCCTATGACTTTAGATAGCATCTGTACGCTGATTACTCCCTGCTATATGGACTGCATTGTGTCCTTTTAAAAAGTCCTATGTTGAAGCCCTAACCCTGATGTAACTGTATATGGAAGCAGGGCCTTTGAAGAGGTAATTAAGGTTAAGTGAGGTCATAAGGGTAGGGTCCTAATCCAACAGGATTGGTGTCCTTAGAAGAGGAGGAAGAAATACCAGGGATGCATGTGAACAGAGAAAAGGCCATATGAGGACAGAGCAAGAAGGCAGCAGTTTATAAGCCATGGAGAGAGGGCTCAAGAGAACTATCTGCTGATACCTTGATCTCAGCCTTTTAGTCTCCAGAACTGTGAGAAAAAAAATTTCAGCTGTTTAAGCCACCAAGTTTGTGGTATTTTGTTATGCAGCCCTAGAAGCATAATATACTACGAAATCAGTCATGTCTTTTCCCTTGAATACCGAACTCTTAAATCTGCCACCTAAACAGAACCACATGGATAATAAGTATCTCACATTTAACATGGCAAAAGTACAACTATTGATTCACAAACCTCCAACTACCTGCTCCTTCCCTAATCAGCCTCATCCATCAAGTAGAACAAGCTAAATACCTTGGAGTTACTCCTGATTCATCATACCAGCAAGTCAGTTAAGCCCAAAACATGTTTCAGATCTATTCACTCTATTCAACTCTATACCTCCACACTACTCCAAAGCCAAAATCTCTCCAGACTATGCTGTCCAACAGAACTTTCTACAATTGTAGATGATTTCATCATCTACAATGATGAAATCTATAATTTCTGCTGTCCAATAAGATAGTCACTAGCCATATGTAGCTATTAAACACCTGGAATATGGCTGGTGTGACTGAGGAACTGAATTTGTTTTCTTTAAATTTAATTAATTTATATTAAAATTTTAAAAGCCACTTGTGGCTAGTGGCTATACAGTATTGGACAATATAGCTCTAGACTAATGTAATAACCTATTATCCAATCTCACTGCTTCTACTCTGCAACCCCTACAATCCATTATCCTCAAAGCAGCCAGAATCATGGTACTAAAATATAAACTAGATTATGTCATTGCCTGTTTTATACTCTTCCACAAATTCCCATATTTAGGTTTAAACCTTAACTCCTCACCAGAGGCCCCCATGTACCCTTTTGAGAGCATGTTACATCACTCCTGCCCTCGATTCAGACACAGATTGCCTCCGTTTGGTTCCTTTAACAGGCCAAGTGCATTCTTACCTAAGGGTCTTGAGCTAACTTTTCTCAATGCCACAATATTCTTCTCTCAGTTCTTCATGCAGCTGACTCTTGTCATTCAAATCTCAGCTTAAAGGACAACTCCTCTGAGAGCATCTTTAATCATCCAATTTAAAGTAGCTATCTGGGAGACTTACACTTTGGACATGATAGAGTAACAGGAACCAGACTTATCCCCCTACCTGAAACAACTATAAAAACAAACACAATATATGGATTAATAGTGTTTTCAACACACTGAACATCAAGCAATAAAGAAAAGTGGTCTCTGAATATCAGAAAACAAGCAAGGTAAATCCTAGAACAGCTCCAACTTCATGCCTTGAGTGTGTTCCCAGGCCCAGTATAGTCCCTCATTTGAGAAGATGAAGCTAAGAGTCTAGGGAAACCAAGACAGCTAGAATTCCCAGAACAGAGTACCAGAGCAGAGAGAGCTGCAGAGAGAAAGCTCCGGAGGGCTAATCATGTTTACACACACACACACACACACACACACACACACACACACACACACACAGAGAGAGTCCATTCCTAAGCTAAGTACTTAAAAGAGACACCCTGCATTAGAAATGTGAAGAACACCAAAGCACATCATAACCAAATGGCCTGAAACATGCGATCAAGAGAAAATGTTAAGAGCAGCCAGAGAAAATACAAAGACACAGGAACAAAAATAAAGAAGAGAAAAGACTTTTTGTAGGAAATTAAATGAGAAGACAGTGTAGTAACATCTTTAAATTACTGAAATTAAAAACCAGAGTAGAATCTAATTCCATACCCACATCTCATACAAGTGAACTCAGGTTTCACCTGAGGAAATGAAAGAAGAGCAAACAAAATCTAAAATAAGCAGAAAAAAAGGAGGAATGAATACTGGAGCAGAAATAAGCAAAATAAAAAATAAATGAAAACAAAAATCTGTTTTTTTAAGATCAATAAAATTAATAAACCTCTAACTAGACTGATCAGGGAAAAAAAGAGAAGACACAATGACCAATATCAAGAATAAGAGAGCCAGAAATCTCTACGGAGTCTACAGATATTAAAAAAATTAGGGAATATTATTGTCTTAGTCCATTTTGTGTTGCTATGACAGAATACCACAGACTGGGGTAATTTAGAAAAAAAAATTATTTGTCACAGTTCTGGAGGCTGGGGAGTCCAATATCATGGTGCCAACATCACACGAGGGCCTTCTTGATGCATCATCCCATGGCAAAAGGCAAGGGTGAGATAGGACAAGAGAGCAGGAGGAAAGGGGGCTGAAGTCATCCCTGTATCAGGACCAACCTGCAAAAACTGGAAGAGCCCTCATGACCCACTCACCTCTTAGTGGTCCCAACTCTCAACACTGCTGAGTTGGGAATTAAGTTTCCAACACATGAACTTCAGGGGATATATACAAAAAAGCAATTATGAATAACTTTATGCTAACAAATTGACAAATTCCTTGAAAGGCCCTGATAACGGTTTGGCTCTGCATCCCCACTCAAATCTCATGTTGAATTGTAATCCCCAGTGTTGGATGAGGGGCCTGGTGGAAGGTGACTGGGTCATGGGGGCAGATGTCCCCCTTATTGTTCTCATAATAGTGAGTTCTCATGATATCTGGTTGTTTTAAAGTGTGCAGTACTTCCCCCTTCACTCTCCTGCCAACCACGTGAAGATGCACTTGCTTCCCCTTCATCTTTGGTCATGACTGTAAGCTTCTGGAGACCTCCCCAATCATGCTTCCTGTACAGCCTGTGGAACTGTGAGCCAATTAAACCTCTTTTCTTTATAAATTACCCAGTCTCAGGTAGCTCTCTATAGCAATGTGAGAATGGACTAATACAGAAAACTGGTACCAGAGAAGTAGGGTATTGCTATAAAGATAACTGAAAATGTAGAAGTGACTTGGGAACTAGGCAACAAGCAGAGATTGAAAGACGTTGCCTCTTCACTCTGCTGTTTTCTTTGCTGTGCTTCTAGAAGCATTTTACATGATGTAATTCTACTTGTCTGTGCACAGGCTTTGGGAGCCACCCCTTGCATCAGTGTAGACTGGATGTTGGATGGATTCAAAGGAAATTGTGTATTTTTGTTTTTGTTGCCTGAGCTTTTGGGGTCAAAGCAAAAAAACTATTGCCCAGATTAATGTCATATAATTTTCCCATATGTTTTCTTCTAGTGGTTTTGCAGTTTCAGGTTGTATGACTACATCTTTAATCCATTTGAGTTTTTTATTAAATATAATATGAGGTATGGGTCTAATTTCATTTTTCTGCACATGGATATCCAGTTTTTCTGACATCATTTATTGAAGAAACTGTCCTTTCACCATTATGTATTCTTCGCATCTTTCTTAAAAATCACTTGATTGCAAATATATGGATTTGTCCCTGAGCTTGCTATTCTTTTCCAGTGGTCTATGTATCCATCTTTATTCCAGTACTATGCTATTTTGATCACTAAAGCTTTGCAATAGTGTTTGAAGTCAGTACAAAGTCTCTAGCTTTGTTCTTTCTGCTCAAGATTACCTTAGCTATCTGCAGTCTTTTTTGGTTCCATATGAATTTTAGAATTGTTTTTTCTATTTTTTTGAAGACTGACATTGGGATTTTGATAGGGATTACACTGAATCTGTAGATCACTTTGGGCAGTATGAACATTTTTAAAATACTCTTCCAATCCATGAACATGGAATATAATCTTTTTATTTATTTGCATCTTCAATTTTTTTCATCAAAGTTTTGTAGTTTTCAGTATACAGATGTGTGTGTGTGTGTATGTGTCTGACATACTCTGGCTGTATTGCCCAGGCTACAGTGCAATGGCGTGATCTCAGCTCACTGCAGCCTCTGCTTCCAGGGCTCAAACCATCCTTTTACCTCCACCTCCTGAGCAGCTGGGACCACAGGCGCACGTCACCACGCCCAGCTACTTTTTGTTATTTTTGTAGAGATGGGGTTTTGCCATACAGATTTTACCTCCTTGGTTACATCTATTTCTAAGTATTTTATTATTTTTGATGTTTTTGTAAATGAAATTGTTTTCTTATTTTTCAAATAGTTTGCTGTTAGTGTATAGAAATGCTGATTTTTATGTGCTTTTATATCCTACAGCTTTACTGTATTTATTTATTAGTTCAAAGAGTTTTTTGTTGGAGCTGTTAAGAGTTTTCTACATATATAAAAGCATGTCATCAGCAGTGACAGTTTCACCTCTGCTTTTCCTGTTTGGATGCCTTTTATTTCCTTTTCTTGCCTAATTGCTCTGGCAAGGACTTTCAATACAGTATTGAATAGAACCAATGAGAGCAGGAATCACTGTCTTGTTCCTGATCTTAAATGAAAAATATATACCTTAATATCTAACTTAATTGGTAAAAGATTAAATGCTTTCCCCTAAAATCAGAAACAAGGAAAAAATGTTAACTCTCACCACTTATACTCAACACTGTATTGGAAGTTCTATTCTACGCAATAGGGCAAGAGAAAGAAATAAAAGGTATCCAGATTAGAAAGGAAAAAGTAAAACTGCTCTTACTTGTAAATGACATAATTGTCTCTTTAGGAATTCCAGTACAGCAGAATCGAATTCTATTCAATTCTAAAGCAACTAAAACTAGTAAGTGAGTTTAATAAGTCTGCATGATAAAGGTAAATACAAAAATCAACTGTATTTCTATAGACTGGTAACTAACAATTAGAACTGAAAGTTTTTTTCAAAAATATCATTAATATGAAATACTTATGGATAAATATGACAAAAGATAAGATCTATAAACTGAAAACTAAAAATCCATGCTCAGAGAAATTAAAGACCACTTACATAAATGGAGAAATATATCTGGATCACAGGTCTGAAAAGACTCGATAGTGTTAATTAAGATGTCAATTCTCTCTAAATTCATCTGCAGTCTTTTTTGTTGAAATTGACAAGTAACTCTAAAATTCATATGGAAATATAAAGAACCTATACAGCCAAAGCAACTTGGTGAGATACAAAGAACAAAGGTGGAACATTATCACCACCTGATTTTAAGACTTACTATAAAGCAACACTAACCAAGACAACATGGTGTTAACACCATGATTGACATCTACAGACAACTATAACAAAGCTACACAGACAATTCAGTGGCAAAACAATACTCTTTCAACAGTTGGTACTGGAATGATTGTATTTCCATATACGAAATAAACTTTGACTTATACTGATGATCCATACCCCTCACCATATACAAAAATTAACTTAAAAGTATCACATGAGAGTTTTGATCGCAACTCAAAACTGCACAGATCTAAAGGCAAAAATATATTCCCTTAATGATATTTTATCTATAGTGTTAATGTTTTATTTATAGTGTGCTAATGTCTCCTTTAATATTCTCAGTTTTGTGTTTTCAGATACAATTATTGAGCTAATACTGACTTCTAATTATCTTCCTATTTAATTTCTTTTTTAAAATCCTTTCATTGTTGTATCTCACACAAGATTCCTCAATTCCTTCAACAACAGTAAACTCTGAAACGTATCAAAAGATGATGATGCTAAAAGTAATTATTTAAAAAATTCTGGTTGTTTACCTATTGCTGTTTCTGGCATAGCAAAAAGACACTTTTCTGTAGCCACTCGAAATTGCCCATGGACTGAGAGACCAACTCCCTAGAGAAAAAAGGCAAAAAAAAGAAAGGGGGGGATTAAAAATATTGTTAAAAAGCAAACAAATTCACAAACATTACAAAGCAAGTAAATTATCTTTATACTCCACAGGAACTTGCTTCAGGGGATAGGTTGTTCCCACCTCCTTCAATTAACTTTGAATTCCACGAACAGCACATGACTATATTCCCCTTTATTAAACATTTACACATGAAGTCTGACCACACCCCCATCCTTGTCTGGTCATTCTCTTCCTCCACAGAGACACATAGCTATTATCAATTTGGTAAGTAACCCACAGATTTTTTTCCCTATGTATTTCTTATATTTGAACAAATGTATCTACTTATCTGATACATATTTTATATATAATAATATATACAACTATACATATATAAAATTCACACTCTATTCCATGGCCTACAAGGCTCTACATCACCTGGCCTAGCCTAACTCTTTGGCTTTATCTCCCATCACTCTTCCCGCACTCATTCCACTAGCCATGGGGCCTTCATGCCATTCCTCCAAAATTTTAAGCTTTTACAATTTCAATTAATCATAAAACTTCTAAGATAAGAAGACATACTAGAGAAGGCCACTGCCTGCTCAATCACTGTTTTTTCTCTAAGGGAATCTGCTCTGCCCAGAGACCTTTTTTTCCTTTCCCCAGGAGGGGCTGAACTAGGGATGGGCAATGGACCCAAGGGCAGCTAATGGAGACTAACCAGAATTCAGAGGCCTGGGGCACAAAGGGGCAGGGGTGAATTAGACAAGGTTCTTACTCCTAGGTATTTGAACTAAAACACAGTGCGCAGTTGTCAGCTGATGACAGGCAGTGAAGTTTAAAGGTCATCTGACATTTGAGTTAAAGATGACATGATAGCCAAGTAAAAGTTGTTACTATATGCGGTAGAGACAAAAAAAAAAAAAAAAAAAAAAAAAACCCTGAGAATGCTGCAGTCTATACAAGACAGAAGACAAAACAAACACATAAAAAGAAGCAGAGATAGAAAAATAAACACACAACTTAAATTTGCCTTATGCCCACACCTGCAGTCCAATTTTCAGGAACATAAGCAATGCTTATGGTCCCTGAACTTGTCTAATAACTGCCCCATTCTCTTTTGTGGATCTTTTTGAGTGAGTCTCTGTTCTTTCCAACTAAAATGTCTCTTCACCACATTTTCAGTTAGAACTAGACCCAGATCCTGTCGTCAGCAACACACAAGTATTTGGGCCCCCAGCATATATTCACTGAAATACTGCCCTGTGCTTTTTCCCTCCCAACACAACCTCCTAACACTGCTGTCCCTGACTAGCCATTCCCATCACATCTTCTGGAATCTTCATTCCTTTACAAAAGAACAACCTAACAGACCAAATTCTCTACAGAGGGTCCTCTCCACCTCCTGAACTCTATGGAAAAAGAAACTTAAAAGCCCCATATTACTTCACATAGAAACTACAGATCCATGCGGGGTAACTGATCCATTGATCCCATTCGTTATCTTGTATTACATACTATGTTTTGTTTCAGCATTGGCTGATAATAGTGAATTAAAGAAAATACATCAAGATATGAGGTAAAAAGTTATTAATGAAAAACTATTAGAATAAGAGACCACAGACAAAAGTATCATTAAGAGCCAATTTCGAAGCCTTTCAATAAAGATGAAGGTTCAGAATAGTCAAGCCACTTCACTTGAAGATACTAGGAATACGCTGAACCATTTCAAATGTAAAACCCTAATGGCAGATTCATAACTAATTTTTCTATCTTACATCAAAGAATTATAGGTTACTTGTAAGCAGTCCCCCCCTTAACTTGTGAAATTTGATTTTACATTTTATTTCAGCATTAATCTTAGCTGATACTCCTTTGCTAGATTAAAAAGGCTCCAAAGTCTTCAAGTTTTATTGTATTAGCTAATTTTTATACAGATTCATTCTCCAAATAGAATACTTTATTCCAATTCTTACTCTCCCCAAATACTCTCCCCTAAACCTACCAAACCCAGTAGTCAAATCTCATTTTTCATCAAGCTGACCACTAGCCAAATAGCTCAGTAATATTTGACAGTTGCTCATTCCTACTTTATGAAATGCTTTACTGGGTTTTGAGACACCATACATCCCTGTTTTAAAATCTAACTCATTAGTTGCTCTTTCATTTCTCCCTGATATCAAAGTGTTGATCTGCCACAATAATTAGATGCCATCCTTCTACTCCACTTCACCCTACCCCACTGAACTGTCTTGTCTACTTTCATTCCCTAGGAGATCTCTTCCAGCCCTAGGATTTTAAGCACCACCTAAAACACTAATAAATTATTTCCCCATCCCTGATTTCTCTACTCAGCTATTTAACATCTCATCTTGAATGTCTAATAAGTATCTCAACCTTCACACATCAAAAGTAAATCTCTTGATTTCTCCTTAAGTGTGCTCCTCTCTCTGTTTTCATCTCAGTAAATAGCACCACAAATTACCAAGCCGCTCACGTCAAACATCTCAGCATTACCTTCTTTCCTTCCTACCCCACAATGTAATCTATGAACTATCCTGAGAGCTCTAACTTCAAAATATATCATGTCCTTCTCCTGCCCAAAAGTCTCCAGTGACTTCCCATCACACTAAAATATTATCATGACTGATATGGTCCCATATGATCTGGTCCCCTTCTACCTCCCTGATTTTATAGTCTACCATTCCCCACTTTCTCACTTTCTCTCCAGTAAGCCACACAGGCTTTCCTTTTTTTTTTTTTTTTAACTCTCTTGATGTATAATATCCACTTAAAGGTACACAAACAGTAACAAATAGTAAGTTCACAAGCATATAGTTTCAATGAGTTAGCCCCAAATGAACACACTCATGTAACCAAAACTCAGATAAAAACTATCAGAAATTGCATTATGTACCCTGTCAGTCACTACACCCTCCATCCTTCAAGTAGCTACTATCTTGACCTCTAACAAAGGATTAGAGCTTTTCCTGGCTTAGCTAGATATAAATAGAATCACAGAATATATATTACTATCAGACTTCTTTCAGTCAACATTATGTTTGTGAGATTTTATGTTCTTGCATATAGCAGTAATTTGTTCTTTTTCACTGCATAGCATCCCTTTGTATGAATAAACAATTTGTTAATCCATTCTAATATGAATGGCTACTTGTGTTGTCTCCAGTTTTTGGCTATTGCAAATAACAATTCAGTGGCCATTCTGCATATGTTTTGGTGCATAAGTGCACACATTTTGGTGAGATATGAGTAAAAGTGTCAGGTCAAAGAGTTATTAATCAGCCAGGCATGGCGGCTCACGTCACGCCTGTAATCCCAGCACTTTCAGAGGCCGAGGTGGGCGGGTCACCTGAGATCAGGAGTTCGAGATCAGCCTGGCCAACATGGTGAAACCCTGTCTCTACTAAAACTACAAAAATTAGCCGGGCATGGTGTCATGTGCCTTTAATCCTAGCTACTTGGGAGGCTGAGGCAGGAGAATCGCTTGAACCTGGGAGGTAGAGGTTGCAGCGAGTTGAGATTGCGCCACTGCACTCCAGCCTGGAGGACAGAGCAAGACTCCATCTCAAAAAACAAACAAACAAACAAACAAACAAAAAACCTTTTGACTCATTCAACTTTAAAATATATCAAAATTTCCTAAGTGGTAGTACCAATTTCTACTCCACTAGCTGTATACGAGTTTGCTGTTCTACATCCTCACCAACACTTCAAGTTGTCTTTCACATTTTAGCCATTCTAATGACTATATATTAGTATTTCACTGCAGTTTTAATTTGCATATTCTTGATGATTAATGCAGTTGAGAGCTTTTCAGGTTTATTAGCTCTCTGGGTATCTTTGTGAAATGTCTAATCTTTTGCTGTGAAAAGTCTGTTCTAATCTTTTGCTCTTTTTTTTTTTTTAACTGGATTTTTGAATTGGTAGAAATTTATATATCCTAGACATGATTCCCTTATCAGATGTATACCAAATATGCTTTCAGTCTATGGCTTGCCTTTTCACTCTTTCAAGGATGGCTTGGAGTGAACAGAAGTTCTCATTCTTAACATATTACAGTTTGTTCACTTTGCTTATGGTACATTTAGTATATTAAAAATGTAAGTAATCCCTCCCTAACCCCTGGGACTGAAATTTTCTTTGTGAAAAGGTTTTTAAAGATTTACTTTCATTAACAGTTACAGATTATATAAAAATTTGACCATTTCATCAAAATTTTGAAATATATGAGCATAAAGTTGTACATAACATCCTCTCGTAATCTTTTTTATGGCTATGGGTTTTATAGGGATGTGCTATTTTTCATTTCTAGATTTGTAACACACTCTGCTTTTACCTTTGCCTTTAACAACTTGTCACTAAGGATTTATCAATTTTAATAGTCTATAAAAATAATTTTCAGCTTTGATATTTACTGTTTATTGATTTTAATTTTTTTTTTTTTTTTTTTTTGTATTTTGATCATTTCATTGTGATGTCATATAAGGTTACTGCTCATGTTGCAAACATTTGGGATTTCCCTGTTATCTTTCTATTACAGATTGCAACCTTAATTCCACTGGGGACAGAAAATAGATTCTGTAAAACTAATCCTTTAAAATATATTAAGACAAATTCCATGGCCTATTTTGGCAAGTGTTTCATACACACATGAAATGAACGTGAATTCTGCAGTTATTCAGTGCATGTTCATTAGGTCAAGCTTATTAAACAATGTTCATTCAAATCACATATGTGCATATAAAATATGTGCATGAAAATATACGTACTCAGTATGCCTTTGTTTTATCTGTTACTGAAAGAAATACATTTGAATGTTCTCTTTCTTATGATTGTGGTTTTACATATCTCCCCTTTTAGAGCTTTCCACTTGTTTACAAGATCAGTCATTTTTATTTACTTATTTATTTTGAGCCAGAGTCTCACCCTGTCATCCAGGCTGCAGTGCAGTGGCATGATCTTTACTCACTGCAACCTCAGTCTCCTGCGCTCAAGTGATTCTCCTGCCTCACCCTCTAGAGCAGCTGGCACTCTAGATGTGCGCTGTCACACCCAGCTAATTTTGGTATTTTTAGTAGAGATGGGATTTCACCATGTTGGCCAGGCTGGTCTCCAACTCCAGGCCTCAGGTGATGCACCCACCTCGGCCTCCCAAAGCTGGGATTACAGCCATGAGTCACCGCACCTGGTCACAAAATGAGTCATTTTTATTTTATTTTTATTTTTAATTAATTTATTTTTTTGAGACAGAGTCTTGCTTTGTTGCCCAGGCTGCAGAGCAGTGGCGCAACATCGGCTCACCACAACCTCCGCCTCCTGGGTTCAAGCAATTCTCCTGCCTCAGCCTTCCGAGTAGCTGGGATTACAGGCACCCACCACCACACCAGGCTAATTTTTTTATTTTTAGTAGAGACAGGGTTTCGCCATGTTGGCCAGGCTGGTCTCACACTCCTGACCTCAGGTAACCCAACTGCCTCAGCTTCCCAAAGTGCTGGGATTACAGGCATGAGCCACTGCACCTGGCCAAGATTAGTCATTTTTATTTTTATTATTTTTATTTTTAATTTTTAGAAGACCAATTCTGTCCACAGCGTATGAATGTTCTAGGTGAGGCTGGGGTGATGGGGAGAGTGAGGTGAAGACAGCATCTATAAATCTCATGACTTTGTTGTTGTTTTGTTTCGTTTTTTTGGAGACAGAATCTCCATCTGTCACCCAGGCTGGAGCACAGTGGCGTGACCTCGGCTCGCTGCAACCTCTGGGTTCAAGCGATTCTCCTGCCTCAGCCTCCCAAGTAGCTGGGATTACAGGCGCATGTAACCGTGCCCTGTTAATTTTTGTATTTTTAGTAGAGATGGAGTTTCACCATGTTGGTCAGGCTGATCTCGAACACCTGACCTCAGGTTATCAGCCCACCTCGGCCTCCCAAAGTGCTGGGATTACAGGCGTGAGTCACCATACCCTACCAAGATTAGTCATTTTTAAATGTTTGAAAATACCATACCAGGAGAGTTATTTCAGATAGGCAAAGGATTGTTCCTATAGTTTCTCTGTTTTAGTACTAGTGTCATATTGTTCACTATGGAACTCATTAAGTAATTCTGCTTCATATTTAGTTATAAACCAAGGCTTTTCGACAAGTACTTACAAAGTATCTTTCTGCAGTTGATTGATTATCAAGTATTGACTGCACTCAATAATCAGTGATCTTAAAATGGTAAAAAGCTGAATAAAGTTTGAAACAGATTGAGCTAAGCCTTATCTCCTAAAGAAGCAAAAATGGAAATCAAGGGCTTGCTAAGTTTGGTCCCTAAGGGCTACACCTCAGGAACTAGGATAGCCTCAATTCAAGCCATCATTCTAGGATGACCTAGAATTAAGTCCAGCTTCAAATTCTCTGAAGTCCTGACTAGACTGAGATGATCTGGGACTGCTAGTGCCCTTAGCCTGAACACCTACCAGAAACAAAGGTCCATCTTCTTTGGAGAGAGAATATCATCCTAGGACTCAAAAATATCTGCATTTTAAATACTCAGAAATAACTCAGAAATAATCAGACATATGAGAAAAGACCACAGCTAAAGGCACAACAGAAACAGACTCATAGGACATTAAAATTTAAAGGTACTATCTAACCATTCTGCAATTATGGTATGTCCTACCTCAAATAAAAGTTTTTGTCATAAAACGTACGTCATGTGGTATTTAAAAAGTTATACCACTTTCCTCTAGCTGGTGTGGTATGCTATCTTCTTTCTTTTAACCCTTCTGTGCCTTATATTTATGGTGCCCCAAGCACTCTGATATTCACTGTTTCTTAACTGCGTTATTATTAAACAATCATCTTCACGTGGTAATATAATCTACCATAAAGAATGTTAATATGGACAAGCATAACTAACATTTGAACAAAAATGGAAAAAGGATGTGAATGCAGTCAAACTCCTACTCTGTCGCTGTAAAAATGACTTCCTATTTAAGTTTTTGGCATCCCTAAAGGCAAAATTTAGGCAACCTAAGACTCTACTTTTTAGTTAAGAAACCTAGCTAGATAAGTTTTCAGACTGTTCAATAGGAGAAAAAAGCTGACACAGCTCTATTTTTGGCTTTAAAAGAACATCTCATTACAATTACTTTAAAAAGACAATTAAATCCATTCAAACATATAAATATGTTAATCTGCAACTAGGAATCAGCATTCGCTCCCATATGTCCAGATATTACTATTCTAGACAAAAAGCAATTTTTTAAAACTGCTCCTTGTGGAGCACGGCTAACCCATAGGCAATATGCCCAGAGTAGTCCAATATTAATTTTCAAAGACTGGTTAATTACAAAGATATTTAAAGTAACCAAAGCAGCATGGTACTGGTACCAAAACAGATATATAGAACAATGGAACTGGACAGATCCCTCAGAAATAACACCACACATCTAAAACCATCTAATTTCTGACAAACCTGATAAAACAAGCAATGGGGAAAGGATTCCCTATTTAATAAATGGTGCTAGGAAAACTGGTTAGCCATGTGCAGAAAACAGAAATTGGACTGCCCTTACATTTTATACAAAAATTACCTTAAGATAGATTAAAGACTTAAACGTAAGACCTAAAACCATAAAAGCCCTAGAAGAAAACCTAGGCAATACCATTCAGGACATAGGCATGGGCAAAGACTTCATGACTAAAACACCAAAAGCAATGGCAACAAAAGCCAAAATTGACAAATGGGATCTAATCAAACTAAAGAGCTTCTGCACAGCAAAAGAAACTGTCATTAGTGTGAACAGGCAACCTACAGAGTGGGAGAAAATTTTTGCAAGCTATCCATCTGACAAAGGTCTAATATCCAGAATCTACAAGGAACTGAAACAAACTCACAAGAAGAAACAAAATCAAAAAGTGGGCGAAGGATATGAACAGACACTTCTCAAAAGATGACATTTATGTGGCCAACGAACACATGAAATAATGCTTATCATAACTGATCATTAGAGAAATACAAATCAAAACCACAATGAGATACCATCTCACACCAGTTAGAATGGTGATTATTAAGAAGTCAGGAAACAACAGATGCTGGCAAGGCTGGGAAAAAATGGGAACGCTTTACACTGCTGGTTGGAGTGTAAATTAGTTCAACCATTGTGGAAGACAGTTTGGTGATTCCTCAAGGATCTAGAACCAGAAACACCATTTGACCCAGCAATCCCATTACTGGGTATATACCCAAAGGATTATAAATCATTCTACTATAAAGACACATGCACACATATGTTTACTGCAGCACTAGTCACAATAGCAAAGACTTGGAACCAACCTAGATGCCCATCAATGATAGACTGGATAAAGAAAATGTGGCACATGCACACCATGGAATACTATGCAGCCATAAAAAAAAAAAGTTCGTGTCCTTTGCAGGGACATGGATGAAGCTGGAAGCCACCATTCCCAGCAAACTAACACAGGTACAGAAAACCAAACACCATATGTTCTCACTCATAAGTGGGAGTTGAACAATGAGAACACATGGGGAGGGATCATCACACACCGGGGCCTGCCAGGAGGCGGGGAGCAAGGGGGACGGACAGCATTAGGACAAATACCTAATACATGCGGGGCTTAAAACCTAGATGATGGGTTGACAGGTGCAGCAAACCACCATGGGACATGTATACCTGCATGTTCTGCACATGTATCCCAGAACTTAAAGTAAAATAAAAATTTTAAAAAGTACTAGCAAAAATAAATTTAGTTATTACGTGATTTTTTTTTAAAAAAAAAGATATTTAAAGTTATTTTAAGGCATAGTTAACCACCCATGATTTATATTAATGGCAAGATTAATCCCTCAGTGCATAAACACAGACACACATAAACAATTCAGCTTGGTGCTCAAAAAGTAAATATTCCAAAGTAAACAGTTGATAACCAGAGTAAAGAAGACAACAAACTCAGAAAGATACACAATGGGGTGATGTGACTGATGTTTACACAAAAAGTCATGGATTTAAATCTAACCAGAGGGAATGAGTAAGTTCCTGCCCAGAATAAACACTGCATCACAGTATTGGAGAGTATGTGATAGCCTACCACTATCACTCAGGATAAATGGTGCTTTGAAATAGCACCACTTCAATTTCTTTTGTTAGAAATTCAAGTAGATTTGTCATCACACATGCTTTCAGTATGGCATAAAAGTTACCATTATGACTATTAAATAAGTTTCTTAATGTATCTCTGGGACCACATGCATTAGATTAACAGAATAGCAGGCTGCAAGGTAAAAACAAAGACTTTTTACTATGTTTCTCATATTAATGGGCTCATATTGCATCTTAATACATATTAATATATTGATTATATAATAATATATTTTAATGGACTAACACATAGAGATTAGCACCAGTTTTTGCTACTGGGTATGTATAATTCATGTTATTTTTAGACAAAAATGATATTCAACAACAAATAATTGAGAGAAAATATTTAACTTATTTACGTATTAACAGTCTACTATTCTAGGAGGTCCAGCCCAAAATTAAATTCATCTCCCTTCACTCCCCCCAGCTCACTCCATAGCCACTCTTCTTCTCAAATCTTAGAAAATAGTGCCATCATTCATCCCATGGCCCAGCCTAGAAACCTGAAAGTCATTCTTACTCACCTTTATCCATCACATACTATCAATCCATCATCAAAACCCATCAAGTCTTCTCCAAAATCTCCCTCTTAAATCTAACTATCTACCCTTTCATTATCTCTACCCTCCTTTTCTTTTTTCTTTTTTTTTGAGAGTCTCGCTCTGTCATCCAGGCTAGAGGGCAGTGGCACAATCTCAGCTCACTCCACCTCCTGGGTTTCAAGCGATTCTCCTCCATCAGCCTCCCAAGTAGCTGGGATTACAGGTGAGTGCCACTGGGCCCAGCTAACTTTTTGAATTTTCAGTAGAGACAGGGTTTCGCCATGTTGGCAAGGCTGGTCTCATACTCCCAACCTGAGGTGATCCACTGCCTCGGCCTCCCAAAGTGCTGGGATTACAGGCGTGAGCCACCGAGTCTGGCCTCTATCTTACATTAAATCACCATAATCTCTCACCCAGTTCCCTGCAACATCTTCCTAAATAATCACTTTACTTCCAATCCCACCCTCCTCCAGTCAATTCTTCACACCAGAGTTATCTTTCTAAAATGCAAAACTGTTCTAGACATTGCCCCTGCTAAAAAGCACTTAATTAGCTCTCCATATTGATCTGAAGATCAACTACTTAACACGTCCTATAAGAGAGCTGATCTGGCTTCTTGTTTACCTCTATGGCCTCAGAATTTAACCCCTATCTCCTCCACAGTCTAAAATGTAGGCACACTGAACTCTGCTCAAATATGAATTCTCTCTTATCTCTTTTTCACATATGCTATTATCTTCCCACTCACACATTGTAATTCAACACTGCATCAAACCCTTACACAAATGAACCAACCATATTGCATTCTTTTACTACTCTCAACTTTTCATTAAATTCCTCCTTCCTTAAGTCTCAGCTTAAATATAACTTCCTCCAAGAGGCTTTCCCTACACTACCCCCATCACACTATTCACACATACACACAGTTAAGGCTAGTATTGTTTAATGTATTTCCAGACTACCCCATATTTGCCTGTTTGGACAGTAAGCTCTAGGAGAAAGGAAAACATGCCTGTATTGTTCAGTATTTTATCACCAGAGCCCAACCAGTATCGGGCACATCTAGACATTCAATAAGTTTTGCACTTTCTTGAGTAAAATAGTTGAGAACAATCTCAAATGATGGCTAAAGTCATTAATAATGAGGCTCTAGCTAGTTTCGAAGCTCACATATCCATATATCCTCAGGGGAATGAGCTCGTTTTACAGGCAAAGAGCTCTCCTTCACTTTTCTTCTCTGAAATACTTTCATGCCTCAATAAGAAACAGAAACCTCTAGACCAAAAATCATCCAAACCAACATGGTCGCGGCAGAATCAAGGCCAGAGGAGAAAGGCACAGGGCAAAAGGTGCCTGCCACTTGACCTTGAATCTAGGGTGGTTTCATATTACAAATGAAAGGAACCCAAAACCTGACCAGTATGGCCACAGGAAATGGCCACGGGAAAAAAAAAAAAAAAAAACTCCCTGTACATCTCAGAATCTGTAAGTTTGTCAAAATTGCCAAGAATATCTATACCCCTAGTAAGTCAAAAATTTCCCAGAATACAATACCTTAATGGGGAGGCAGGGGGACAGAAGGCAGTGAAGTCAAGTTCTTGGTAAGAAAATGAAAGCGCTCTCCAACTTAGACATCCCTGGGCTAAAGGGTAGATGGAAATGGGGTATAGGAAAGTAAAAAACAGAGCTCTATCTAATAAGACAGACAAGTGGTAAAATACAATTAAACAGACCATCTGTGGTATATTGCCAAACACCAAAGGAACATCGCTTAGATGATAATCGATTACGTCTTGAAAAATCAATATAACCCAATGCTTACCTGTTAAAAAAAAAAAAAAAATCTGATTAAGACACTAAATGACCCTGAAAATTTACTGTAAGAAACTATGCAACTCAAAGCAATCCTACGGCCAGGCGTAGTGGCTCATGCCAGTAATCCCAGCAATTTGGGAGACTGACCAACATGGTGAAACCTCAACTCTATTAAAAATACAAAAATTAGCCAGGTGTAGTGGCACGCGCTTGTAATCCCAGCTACTCAGGAGGCTGAGGCAGAAGAATTGCTTGAATCCAGGAGGTGGAGGTTGCAGTGAGCCAAGATCACACTACTGCACTCCAGCCTGGGTGACAGAGCAAGACTCCGTCTCAAAAATAAATGAAAATAAAAATAAATAAATAAATAAATAAATAAATAAATAAAAGCAATCCTAACTCTCCCCTAATAAGACAGAAGGAAATCTAAGAGAATCTCATCTGGGAATGAGGAGAGATCTACCGCTCTCTATCAAAACAAGATATCCATCCATAGTTGGAGAAAGTTCAATAATCAATATAGATAAAAACGAATGCATATAAACATACACCTTAAACACTTAGAAGTCCAAGGGAAATTTCCCTTTATCTTTCCTCTCTCAGCTCCTGCTGTGTTACTGATATTTCAGTCTTAAAGAAAGCTCTTTTCATATCTTCCAGTTTTTTGTTTTTGTTTGTTTTTTTTTTTTTTAAAGAGATTTAAATGACATAGGTGAGTGGGAAGAAGTATACCAAAGGAAGCTGAACTGACAAGTTTCTCTAAAAATCTTAACTTAATAAAATTATTTCATCTCTTCTTTCATAAACTCTCAGGTTCTTTTCCCCCCGCCGCCCCCCCTGCATCAGGGTCTCAGATGCAGTGGCACAATCATGGCTCACTGCAGCCTTGAATTCCTAGACTCAAACAATCCTCCTGCCTCAAACTTCCCAAGTAGCTGGGACTACAGGCATGCACCACAATGCCTGGTTAATTTTTTGGAGACACAGAGTCTAGCTATATTGCCAAGGCTGGACTTGAACTTCTGGTCTCAAGTGACTCTCCCATGCTGGCCTCCCAAAGCGCTGGAATTACAGGCATGGGCCACTGCACCCGGCCTCTCAGGTTCCATACTAAGTAAAATAAATGTTGTTATGAAAAACGCAGCACTTTATTATTAATTAAAAAATGGTTTCTTAAAATGTCTTCTATTCAGCTGTCACTAATAGCAAAAAACAGAACACCTTTTAAAACTGAAAAAGGTACCTATTATGTCTAACAAATCTTTGCAATATATTAACATAATTCAATCTTTGAGCACTGTTCATTCTTTTTATGAAAATAAGAACATGTCTTCAATGACATTAATCAGTGGCTAAACATAATCTGATTCAGTAGTTCCCATTTAACTGAGCACTAGTCAACTTTCACGTGGGTGGTTTGTACTGCAATAAAGTCATTTGGGTAATGTATATGCTCATTATTTTTATTCCATTCCAGTTCCCACTTCTCTAGTCATGACAACATGCCCTTTCTAAAATACGCTTTAAAACTTAATTTTCTATTATTGATGGGGGGCGGGGGGGGGGGGCGGATTTTCCCCTTACCCTTCTGAGTTCTTAGCTGGGACTGCTGTAACAAGACAGACCAACAAGAGAAAAACAGTTTATTAACATGTACACCTCATGTATACATAGGAGATTATCCAGGAAGAAATAAGAACTCTCCAAAAGGCGGCCTAGAACTCCAGCTTACATAGTAACTTCAACTAGGAAGAAGAATGTGAAGGAAGGTAACCACAAAAAGCATGGCAAATAAGAGAAATGATTGTTTCGCAGATTTAAGTCAGTGCCTCTGTTGATAGGAGTCTCTTGCCATTTGGTCATCCTTCTCTTCCCCAGAAAGGGAGACACTCTTACAAATAGAGATTTCCTTTCTAGGTACACATTTCTCTTACAAAAAAGTAACTTGTACTGTTTTCAGAGATGACCCTGTATCTGCTGGTTCTCAAAATAATCTGCTCAAAATAATCCTTATGCCAAAGTGGCATATTTACGGTGGCATATTGTGGTCTCCTATAATCACAAAATCCTCTCACTAGCAGCATCTTAAGAGCTCTTTGAGAAACACAAAAACAATACCATACTGTGCCATATTTTGAGTTAGGTTGGGTAGCCAACTTCATTTCTATTCTAAAATGCAAGAGGTGGTGGAGAAAAGGAAGACTAGAGGGAGAGAGAGAAGGAGAGAAGAACCTAAAATGTTCTTTAAATCCAATTCAGTTGGGGTGGGAAATAGGAGTGGTACTACATGTATGAAACAAAAATTTAAGCATTTTCCTCTGTTCTATATCTACTTAATTTTATTTTTTAAACAAATCTGCATTTCTGTTATATTCAAGGAATCTTCAGAAAGTTCACGGAATATGCATTATTACAAAAAAACTATGCATGAAGTTCAATTTTTTTTGTATGAACATAAACTCTTACTAACTTGCCGTAACATACCAGAACAGGATCTAGCTTGAGGTCATAAGAGTGATAAGACAGCACTTTTGAAAGAGCCCCTATCAGAGCAACATGAATTCTGCTAAAATTGAAGCAAGAACAAATATCAAATTTATGGTAAAGCTTGTGTGGAAGAAATGTAAAATCACTGGTGAGTTGTGAAAAGTCTGTGAGGAAAATGCCTCAAAGATATCAACAGTTTACAAATAGATAACTCATTTTAAGAAGGCATGAGAAAATGTTCAAGATGTCAACAGTGGCAGACCATCCACATTAATTTGTGAGAAAAAAAATTCATCTTGTTTGTGCCCTAACTGAAGATGATCAATAGTTAACGGCATGAATAGCTAATGCCACAATTCTTTTATGATTGGTTCAGTTTACACAATTCTG
This sequence comes from Piliocolobus tephrosceles, assembly GCF_002776525.5. Taxonomy (NCBI): domain Eukaryota; kingdom Metazoa; phylum Chordata; class Mammalia; order Primates; family Cercopithecidae; genus Piliocolobus; species Piliocolobus tephrosceles. The sequence continues at coordinate 76,316,599 of NC_045444.1, forward strand.
ACTAAAAAATTAAAGCTGAGCAAACTTTCCACCCGATGAGTGCCAAAACCATTGGACCCAGATCTGCTGCAGACAAGAACAGATCTTTCAACAGAAATTTTGAGTGAGACTGCGATCCTGAAGTATTTCTTTGAAGAATTGTAACAGCAGATGAAACATGGCTTTACCAGTATGATCCTGAAGATAAAGCACAACCACAATGGCTACCAAGAGAAGTGGTCCAGTCAAAGCACAAGCAGACTGGTCAAGAGCAAAGGTTGGCAACAATTTTTTGGGATGCTCAAGGCAGGCTGCTGGTTGACTTTCTGGAGCACCAAAGAACTATCATAAAAACTTAGCCAAAGCTTTAGCAGAAAAACGACCAAAGTTTCATTAGAGACTCCTCGTACACTACGTAAATGCCCCTGCTTATTCTGCTCATCAAACAAGGGCAATTTTGAGTTTCAATGGGAAATTATTAGGCATCCACCTTATAACCTGATCTGGTTCCTTCTGACTCCTTTATGTTTCCTAATTGATATAGATTGGATATCTGTACCCTCCAAATCTCATGTTGCAATTTATTCTCCAACATTAGAGGTGGGGCCCAATGGAAGGTGTTTGGGTCATAGGGGCAGATCGCTCATGAATGGCTTGGTATATCCCCACAGTAATGAGTAAGTTCTCGCTCTATCAGTTCATACAAAAGCTGGCTGTTGAAAAGAATGTGGCATCTCCTTTCTTTCTCACTCCCACTCTCGCTATGTGATATGCCAGCTCTCCTTCCCCTTCTGCTATAACTGGAAGTTACCTGAAGCCCTCACCAGAAGCAGCTGCTAGTGCCATGGTTCTTGTACACCCTGCAGAACTGTGAGCCAAATAAATTACCCAGCCTCAGGTATTCTTTTATAGCAACCCAAACAGAGTAACACACCAATCTTTAAAAATCTATAAATGGCACCCTTTTTTCTTCAGTTGCCAATATAAAAAAGACTGCATTTACTTAAATTCCCAGGACCCTCATTTATTTAGGGATGGACTAAATGACTGGTATCACTGCTGACAAAAGAAGTATCTTAAATTTGATGGAGCTTATGCTGAGAAAAAAAGTTATTTTTTATTTCTATCTTAATTCCATTTCTCCACAAACTTTTTGAAGTCCCCTCATATTAGCTTAAGAAAATGCAACCCCAGATGTTTTATATAAAGGGCAAAAGGATAAAAAAATTTGTCTTCCCCAGAAACAGAATAAATTTAGTCATTTAAGTATCTATTCATAAAAAAATTGTTTCAGAAACACTGGAATAATTTCACATAATTCTGATCTACCATGTGGAGAACTCAGTAACATTTTTATTTTACTGTATTTCAAAAAACTGAGTAAATGAATTTCTAAAATCTTAAAGATAACAGAATTTAGCAATCCCGGGACTCTACAAAATGCTGTGCTACTCTTCATGGTGGGTAACGAGAGAAAATAAAACTGTCATTTTCTATACTGGAAAAAAATAATACCTTCTATAATAAAAACAAAAGGAAAGCAGGGGGAACCAAGCTCTATGGCGCCATCTTTTGGACTGTACAAAGTCTTAACAAAATTCTTTCTTACATTATTGTAAGAAAAAATTTATTGACCAGAATCAAACAAGTACTATTCCTATGCCTTTTAAGGTGGGTGGATCACTTGAGGCCAGGAGTTAAACACCAGCCTGGCCAATGTGGTGAAATCCCATCTCTACTAAAAATACAAAATTAGCTGGGTGTGGTGGCAGGGGCCTGTAATCCCAGCTCCATATTATTCTCACAGTTCTTTCTGTACTAGGGTATGTTAAATAAGCAGAAGTCATTGAACTAAGACTGTCTCTCTGCACTTTGAGTTCCTGCATAAAAAACTGCAAACTTAGTATAGAAATAAACTGAAACCTAATTTAAGAGTATAGTTTTTGTAACAAACAGCCAAGTTTCAGCCAATCATAGGCAGCCAACTGATCAGACCATACCCATACAGGGTGAACATCTCATCACACCATGCCCAAATAAGGCAAATGCCTTGTGGTAGCCAATCAGGTAATTTCTCTAATTTGCGTCCACATTCAGCCTATGGAAGCTCACTGCTCATGTTGCAAGGTGGAGCTCTCTCAACCTCTTCTGGTTCTGCATGCTGCCGGATTCATGAATTGTTCTTTGCTCAGATAAAGTGTTAAATTTGTATGAAGTTTTTCTTTTAACAGATTAAAAATGTATCTATACTAAGCCTACACTAAGCAATTATGTGTAATTCTAAAATTCTACAAAAAATTCTGAAAATAAGGGCTTTTTGAACAAACTGTAGTCTGAACACCTTACAAAAATTGTTCCTAAAGTGAACTCCTCTCCCCCTAGAATCATCATTATCTGAGAACTTGTTAGAAATGCAAATTCTTGGGCCACATTCCAGACTAAACTAGAAATGGGGCAAGGAAATAATCTGCTTTTTTTTTTTTTTTTTTAAGATGGAGTCTCACTCTGCCACCCAGGCTAAAGTGCAATGGCACAATCTTGGCTCCCTGCAACCTCCACCTCCCAGGTTCAAGCGATTTTCCTGCCTCAGACTCTGGAGTAGCTGGGATTACAGGACCCTGCCATCACACTCAGCTAATTTTGTATTTTTAGTAGAGATGGGATTTCACCACATTGGCCAGACTAGTCTTGAACTCCTGGCCTCAGGTGACCCACCCGCCTAGGCCTCCCAAAGTACTAGGATTACAGGCATGAGCCGCCATGCCCAGCCTAGAATCTGCTTTTTCACAAGCCCTCCAGGTTATTCTGATACAAACTAAAATGTGAAAAACAGTATTTGGGAGATTTAGAAAAGAGTCACAGGAGACACAACCACACACAAGAACCTGCTGAGCAGCAGTTTTTAACCTACCTTCACATTGGTAACACCAGGGAGCTTTAAAAATCCTAGGTCTCATCACGCCACTGCACTAAAGCCTGGGCGACAGAGTAAGACTCCATCTCAAAAAATAAAAATAAAAAATAAAAAGCCTAGGTCTCACTCCACTATCCAATTTGATGATTATGGGAGATAAGGAAAGCCTAGGCACTGGAATTTTAAAAAGACTCCCAAATGATTCTAAAGTGCAAACAAGGTTGAGTGCCACTGATCTAGAGGATTACATTTTCAGAAGTTACAGTTCATAAAACATCTTATATTAAGAAATGCTGGTGTCTTAAATTTTCTGTTGCTGTAACTGAATATCTGAGACTGGGTAATTTACAAAGTATAGGAATCTATGTCTTACAGCTCTTCTGGAGATTGGGAAATCCAAGGTTGAGGGGCCATATCTGTTGAGGGCCTCCTTGCTGGTGGGGACTCTCTGCAGAGCCCAGCAGCAGTGCAAGGCATCATGTGGTGAGGGGGCAAAAGCATGCCAAACTGGCTTTTAAAACAGACCCACTCCCATGGTAATTAAACCATTCTTCCTGCGATAACCTATTAATCCAAGAATGGATCAAACTACTCTACCCTCAAGACCCCATCACCTCTTAAAGGCCTCACTTCTTAATACTGTTATATTCAGGATTAAGTTTCAACATGAGTTTTGGTGGGGACAAATATTCAAACCATAGCATTCCATCCCTGACCTCCCAAACTCATATCCTTCTCACATACAAATACATTCACTCCAGCTCCATATCCTCAAATTATTAACTTGTTTCAGCACCAACTCAAAATTCCAAAGTCCAGAGTCCCATCTATGAAGCCTGTGAAATCAAAACAAGTTATCTACTTCCAAGATACAATGGTAGGACAGGTATAGGGTATACATTCCTGTAAAAACTAAAGTAGAGGTTCCTCTTCAAAGAGAGTTTCCTCCCTAATTAGGAATAAATAGTAAATTCTCTTAGAAGCAAAATTTATTCAAAGACCTGTGCTAACATTCTTAGATACCTGCTAGCCTTAATAAAGAAATCAATGTACTTTGTGTTGTTAGCTCCCACAATTTAGCCTAAATATTTGCCCTGGCATGCTTATACTGGTACAAGCAAGCATTAGGTCATAGCCCGTTCCTCTTCCTTATCTGGAGGTGTTTTTACCTTGCTCAGCATTCCACAAGTTATCTCCTCCTTCCTTTGTTCTCCTCTGCCTTTGCTCCTTTTAGAAAGTTCCAATCAGGACAAATACAGAATGTGAGGTCCCGTTCCAGTCAATGGAAACCGGACACAGCAGAAGGGTGAACGTGTCAGGTTATAAATGACCCTGTCTCCTCTGTTCACTGTACTCTTGTGGCAAAACTGCTGGCAAGTGTACTCTTTCTGCATAAAGTAAAATGGCCTTGCTGAGAAAATTAAATTTACGTTCAAGTGCTATTTCTTTGCAGCACCGGGGAACAAGCATTTCTAACATTCCCATTCTAAAAGGCAGAAATAGGCCAAAAGAAAGGAGTAACATGCCTCAAGTAAGTCTAAACCCTGGGAAATAAGACATTAACTCTTAAAGCTACAGAGTAATCTCCATTCCATGTCTGAATCCTGTGCACACTGGGGTGGGGTTGGGGTGGTGGGCTCGCAAGGTATCAAGAAACCCTACTCCTAGAGCTTTCTGGGCTCAACCAGTTAAGAGTAGGTAGCTAGGCAGACATGAGCAGGGCAGAGGACTCCCCCACACCCAGAATGTCAGGTGACCATCAAGTGATGGTCAGGTGGTTGTTAAACTGTCTTCCTAAAATAACTGGTCGCAGCTGGCAGCAGGGAAAGGCAGTCTCCCAGCAGATAGAAAACACCTAAAGCTGGTGATCAGCAGCTTCCCATTAAGATCTCAGGAGTTGGGCGAGTGGGCCCACGTATGTGCACTAAGACGCAAAATGGCAGAGTTTAACTGGTATATGACCTTCCTCTAAAAATGTTCAACTTAGCAAGGCAGAAATGCCTCAAATGAGCATGCGCACAACTTGAGTAAACATACTGAGGATGTGGTCCCTCTGGAGTGCTGGCAGGCCACTACACATGCGGACAGCCCACCCCAAGGAAAAATCAAGGCAGGAGAAACTCAACCCCCGGAACCACGCCAATGTATAAAACCCCAAGTCAAGGGCCAAACAGAACACCTGAATCTCTCAAATTGCTTGCTTGGCCCTCTTCCAAGAATACTTTACTTCCCATTGTTCCTGTTCTAAAACTTTTTAATAAACTCTCACTCTTGCTCAAAAACTTGCCTTGGTCTCTCACTCTGCCTTACGGCCCTTGGACAAATTCTTTCCTTCGAGGAGGCAAGAATCAAGTTGCTTCAGACCTATATGGATCCACCACTGCTAACAAGCCCACACTTCAGCTCTCTCCATTTGAAGTTACAAACTGGTGCCATGCGCTGCCAGTGGGTCACAGTTCTAGAATCTCAAGGGCAGCTCTAGCTCTGACCTCACAATTCCACTTGGCATTCTCCAGAATGGGCTCTCTGTGGTGGCTCCACCCCTGCAACAAGTCTCTGCCTGGACACCAGACTGTCTATAATATATCCTTTGAAATCTAGGTAGAGGCTCACATGACCACCTAGCTCTGTTTTCTGACAGCCTGAAGAATTAGCACCACATGGATGCCACCAAGGCTTATGGCTTTTATCTTCTGGAGCTGCAGGTCAAGTTGCACTTGGGGCCACTTGAGCCATAGTGGGGACAACTGAGGAGCACTGTGCTGGAATTCTGGGAGCAGAGGCCCAAAGCAGCCCTGGGCAGTAAGCTTATAGGCAGAGGCCCAAGTCCATCCCCCAAAACCATTTGTGCTAGAGCTCTGGGCCTGTGATGAGAAAGGGAGGCTCAAAGATCTCGGAAATCCCTTGAGGGTCTTTCTCCCATTGTCTTGATAATCCCTTCTATTAAGTACTACTCTCCTTAGCAAAAATTGCTGGGCCATACCTTGGTTTCCTCTCCCAAAAAAGTTTTTTCACTCTTTACATGGCCAGGCTGAGAGTTTTCCAAATCTTTCTGCTTTCTTTCCCTTTTGACTATAAATTTCATCTTCAGTCATTTTTTTCCCTCTCACAGCTTAATGTAAGCTATTAAAAGTAGCCATGCAGCAGCCTGAATGCTTTGCGGGTTAGATAGGTCTTCTTCCAGGCATTCTAATTCACGGCTCTAAAATCCTGAATTCCATAAAGCCCTCAGACATGGACCCAATCCAGCCAGGTTCTTTGCCACTTTATTACAAGGATGCCCTTTACTCCAATATCTTGTTCCTCATTTTCATCTGGGTCCTCATCAAAATGGCCATTACTGTCCATATTTCTATTAGCATTCTGCCCATGATCACTTAAATAATCTCTAAGAAGTTCCACATTTTCCCCAGCCTTGTCTTCGTCTGAGCCCTCACCAGAATCATCCTTAATGTTCCATTCACAGCAATACAGGGTTTTTTCTATCCTGCTCCTCCAAACTCTTTCAAGTGTTTATCCATTACCCAATTCCAAAGCCACTTCCACATTTTCAGGTATTTGTTGTTGTTTTTTTTTTTTTGAGACGGAGTCTCACTCTGTCGCCCAGGCTGGAGTGCAGTGGCCAGATCTCAGCTCACTGCAAGCTCCGCCTCCCGGGTTCACGCTATTCTCCTGCCTCAGCCTCCGGAGTAGCTGGGACTACAGGCACCCACCACCTCGCCCGGCTAGTTTTTTTTTATTTTTTAGTAGAGACGGGGTTTCACCGTGTTAGCCAGGATGGTCTCGATCTCCTGACCTCGTTATCCGCCCATCTCGGCCTCCCAAAGTGCTGGGATTACAGGCTTGAGCCACCGCGCCCCACCGCGCCCGGCCAGGTATTTGTTATTAGAAACACTTCTCAGTACCAATTTTCTGTCTCAGTCCATTTTGTGCTACTGTAACAGAATACACGGACTAGGTAATTTATAAAACAAAATTTAAAAATGTGTTTATTTAGGTGATGGTTCTACAAACCGGAAAGGTCAAGATTGAGAGGCTGCATCTGGCAGCTTCTAGTGAAGGCCTTATGTTACATGAAAACATGGCAGAGAAACAGAAGAAGTACCAGGCACATGTAAAAAGCCCAAAACATAGGAAGCAACCTCACGTTACAACAACCTGCTCTCGCAGAAACTAACATTCCCACAAGAGCTAACCCAGTCTTGCAAGAAAGATACTAATCCATCTTAACAACATAATCACCTCTTAAAGGCACCATCTCCCAACACCACCACATTGGAAACAAGCCTCAACATGGGTTTTGGTGGGGACAACCCATGCTCAAATCACAGAAGTTTGTAAATCAGACATGAAAATTGTGGCCTTCAAAACCAAGATAAACACAAAACCCCACTACTAAAAAAAAGAAACTGTTCACTTCCAGCCTGTTGTTTACCCTTTCAAAGGCTATACAAGATGTTTATTATTTAGGGTATAATTGTTTAAAAATTTCTCTATAACTGTACATTCCTAGTTGTTATGGGAAGGCCAAAACAAAAAAAAGGTAGGATAATCCTTGCCCTTTCTAGACCATCTAATACAATTGGGAAGATGAGATATAAAGTAACAATAAAGTACAAACACCAAATTTAGAGTACAGACTGAAAGCACTGACTCAATGGAAAAAGAAATCACATCTAATTGTAGTGTAAGTTGAGCATCCTCAATCCAAAACTCTGAAATCTGAAATGCTCCAATGAGCATTTCCTTTGAGTATCACGTTGGTGCTCCAAATATTTCAGATTTTGGAACATTTCAGATTTCAGATTTTTGGATTTAAGATTTAAGTTGTTAGATATGAGTTCTAAATTTCTCTTCAAAGGATCAGTGTATGTTCAATTCGTTGCCTTCTACTTTTAAACTTAACTTCCCCATAACGCAATCTTTTTCGATTACCTGCTCCACCCTGACTCACTCCAATTTACTGCTCTGCCATAACCATTTTTTCTGCCAAACCACTCACACCATCACTCTCTTTAAATTAGCCAATCAGAATTAGTTTAGCCTGTCTGGTCTAACCCTAGCCAACAGGGGAATGACACAGCAGCAGGGGCCATGTTTATCAGGAATAAGAACTCCTTCCCCCTTCCTTTTCCAGGTGTGTGCTCACCACTGCTCCATCTGTAAGGGCACACCCTTCTATAGAAGTACATCGCCTTGCTGAGAATTAAAAATAAAATGTTATATTCGAGTGCTATTTCTTTTGCAGCACTGAAACTTTATTTATAACATATTGCAAATATTCCAAAATCCAAAACACTCCTGGTCCTAAGCATTTCAGACAAGAGATGCTCAATCCATACTATGTATGACTATTAAAAAAGAGGGTAGAACTTCAGTCTTTAAGGATGTATGTGGTTGGGCATACCTGATGGAAGAAAAGACAATTTTTTTTAAGGGAGCAGATACAATATAGTATAAAACAAACTTTCTCAGGGGTTCCTCATCTGAACCACAGATCACCGCAAATGATGTGATTATATTCTCAATTCTTCCAAGGATAGTACATAACTAGTACCATTCAAGAAGCACAGGACAGAAATAGGAACCAATTTATTATATTCAAGGGATGGCTTAGAGCCCTATTTCTCAAATTAACATGACTCAGAATTACTTGGAGAGCTTGGCTTGTTCAAACAGACTGCTAGGCCCCAGTCTAGAGACGGATTCTCTAGGCAAACCCAAGAACATTTTAGGGCATTAAGACTTAATCCTCTGGTGGAATTCTCGTTAAGAAAGGCTGATATAAAGTATATATTTATTTGAAAGTTATTTATGCTCTTTAAATACTGAAAACAGAGACCAGTATGAAGAAGCGGCAGCATGTTCATCTATTCAAGACAACATTATCTTGGTCTGTTTCACTGCAGTCTTTCTTTTGAAATAAATATTCTTGGTTGTTACACATGAGGAATAATATACAAACACTATACCAAGCTACACAAGCCCCAGTACTGAAGAACATGGCCAGTGCATTCAGACATGCTGCGCTAAAGCAATATAATTCTCAGGCTTCTGTAAAAAAATGGAAGTTCTGCCCACTTAATAGCACCAAGGGCAGTTCACCAATCCTTTCATATCAGAAACAGTCTTGAGTTATAACTTTAAGTGATCTCTTGGTCAACTAGACCAAATAGTTATTGAAATATTCTCAGTAATATGTCAGCAATATATTTACCATTCCTGATAATATTTTTATTTTATATTTATACTAATAACAACTTAGTTGGGGAGAAAACTCTTGGATCCTAACTACTTCACAACTTCTCAACCCATTGACTTCTGTCACACTGTGTAACACAGCAATCTGAAGAAATGTGTATATAACATGCATTCACTAATCACCCCATTTACCTTGATTCCTTGGCCTGACTACTCACAGTTAGCTTTTTTTCTCTTAAGGTTTATAATTTTAAAAAATTTACCTGAGCTTTTATCTAGGTGTGGGTCTCTTTTCGCTTATCTGAAATTCTGTGGTTCCTTTAATTATATATATCTGAGTTTGGGAGTTTTTGTTTTTACTTAAAGTCTTATTTCATCATATCTGATCATTATTTCTGTTCCAAGTGTTTGATTTACTTTCAATGGAGTATTTATCACTCCTTTTTTGGGTCCGCAGTAATTTTCTTTCACAGTCATTACCTCAAAACACTCATTTTCACCACTTACGTATTTTTTTTAATGCTTTGTGAGAGTTTCTCAAGTTTACTCTCCACAGATACTTCACTATCTGTAATATTAAATTCATTTCTAATCTAATGCCATTGAAATAGAATGTCAGTTTTGCTACCGTGTATTAGTTCCCCGTCATCCTCCCTGTTATCTGTTTCCCTTTTTCAACTTGTAGTCCTTTCATCTGAGTCTGCTCTCTCCTTATGGGATTTCTTTCCTGTTTTAACGGGGTCACATTTATTTTTCACGCTGTTGGGTATGCCCATTGTTTTCGTCTTCATTTCCTCCTGGTTTCTTTCACATTCACAGGGCAGCTCTTCCTTCAATGCTTCAGATTCTTTCCCTTCCTCTTATTCTACAGTATTTTTTTCAGAGAGCTTTCATCTTCCCCAGGTTAAAGCACAACCAACCCACACTCAGTTTCTGCCAAGCAGAGACGTACAGATCGCCCTTGCTAGTAGAATCCCTTCCCAAAATGATGTGCAAGATCTAAGCAATTCCCGGTCCTTATTTAGGGTGGTTCTACTAGAACAAAGTGGGGAACTACCTGTATTCCAAATCGTTCCTTAAAACACTAAACAGGTGGAATTTCAAAATTCCACCTTTTGGCTTCATACTACCTACCTACTTAGACTCTACCTACCTGGGCCCTACCTACCTATTGTCATGGCTCAGGACATGCTACCCCAAACTATGGCCACTTGGAGGCCACTGTGACTTTCCCCCACCTTTTTGTGGGACAGTTGGCCATAAAGAAGTTCTCTAACCTACCTCTTCTGAAAGTATGTCTTTCTTTTTTTTTTTTTTTTTTTTTGACACAGAGTCTCGCTCTGTCACCCAGGCTGGAGTGCAATGGCATGATCTCAGCTCACTACAACCTCCTGGGTTCAAGCAATTCTCGTGCCTCAGCCTCCCCAGTAGCTGCGATTACTGGTGCACACCATCACACCCAACTGATTTTTGTAGTTTTAGTAGAGATGGGGTTTCGCCATGTTGCCCAAGCTGGTCTCGAACTCCTGGCCTCAAGCGATTCACCCACCTCAGCCTCCCGAAGTGCTAGGATTACAGGCATGAGCCATGACACCTGGCCTTGAAAGTCATTAAACCCTCATGTGACAAGGGCCCCATTCTATACCTGGAGGAAAGGAATGTTACACAGAGAGGCCAAGAAGAATCTCAACAAACAAGCCTACCTAAGTTCCCCCATTTATTACTAATGAATAATACCGTTTTTGTACAATCATACTTCTATATGACCATCCATTGTTCATTGAACTTACACACAAAAACACAGTTTTTCCTGGATCTGTGGCTCTTTGGGTCTTCATTTCTGAAGGCTCCCATGTCATGTAAAACTTTGATTAAATAAATGTGTTATGCTCCTCTATTGTTAATCTGTCTTTTGTTATACGGATACTGGCCATGACTCCTGCAATCGGTGAGGAAAATACATTACTTTTTCTCTCCTCCACTACCTTTCTAGGCTCAGTTCAATTCACCATCTTCTCCATGCAGCCCTTTCCTGCCATGAAGACCCATTCTGACCCCTCACTTCTTTAAAGGCTAATCTTTGTCAGTACCTTACAATTTACCAATTGTTTTGTAATTATTTCATGTTTTCTCTAACTCCAGGTCAAGTTAATCAATGTCAGTTACATTTTAGACTTCTCTGTAATAGCACAGAGACAGAATATTTGTCAACTGACAGAAATGCAGTTACAGAGAACTTCATAAAGAATCCACACACTTCCACTAAGGTGAAATTTTGAGTAATAGGTACAATTTAGGCAACCAAATCTCTAATACCGAATTAAAAAAAAAAAAACTCAACATTCTAGTTTCTCTTCTGAAGCTCCTGAAAACAGTTTATTTTTAAGTAGAAAAAGGGCTCCACATATTAAAAGATAAAAAGTTGCCATTGCTTAAAAAAACTTGTTAATTCAAAAAATTAAAATAGCATATAGTGTGTGTGTGTGTGTGTGTGTGTATTTTTTTTTTTTTGAGACAGTCTCACTTTGTCACCCAGGCTGGAGTGCAGTAGTGCAATCTCAGCTCACTGCAAGCTCCACCTCCTGGGTTCAAGCAATTATCGTGCCTCAACCTCCTGAGTAGCTGAGATCACATGCTCAGCTAATTTTTGTATTTTTAATAGAAGCAGGGTTTCACCATGTAGGCGAGGCTGGTCTCAAACTCCTAACGTCAAGTGATCCGTCCATCTTGGCCTCCCAAAGTGCTGGGATTACAGATGTGAGGCACCATGCCCAGCCATATAACATAATTAAGAACAGAAAATATTCTTTTGGGCTGGGATAGTCTAAAAGTGCTATAAGCAAATATTATATCTCAAATCTGTCAGGATCCAAAATCCACACAATTATGCTTCAATGAGGTCTATTATATTACATTCATCAGCTCATTTCTGTTTAATAATTATTAACTTATTTTTAATACAACTCACATCAATGATCAGAGTAAAAAGTCTACTTACCCCACCCATTGTAATTCCATGAATAAGTGCAACATAAGGTTTCTGGCAAGAACCTGAAAGAAATAGAGCTGTAATTTTAGTTACAGTGTTTATAATACATTCCCTTTTTCTCAAAACAAACCCACATTATATATACTCAAGATTCTCCCTAGGAAATTTTAGCAAGACACACCAAAGATGACTAAATGTATGGCTTATAAAATACGTATTTTTAAATGTCAATCCAACACAATCCTATCTATTTGTTATCATTTAACAACTTAATCTTTGATTTTAAACAAAAAACCAGGGCCCAGTGTGGTGGCTGACACCTGTAATCTAAGCTCTTTGGGAGGCCAAGGTGGGAGGATTGCTTGAGGTCAGCAGTACGAGACAAGTCTGAGCAATACAGCAAAACCCCATCTCTTAAAAAATATATAGTCAGGTGTGGTGGCAAACACCTGTGCTCCCAGCTGCTCAGAAAGCTGAAGTGGGAGGAACACTTGATCACTTAAGCATAGGAGGTTGAGGCTGCAGTGGGCTGTGATCATGCCACTGCACTCCAGCCTGGGCAACAGATCAAGACCCTATCTTTAAAAAAACAAAAAAAAAGGAAGAGCTATGCCAAATTATGGTTGAGAAGACTCAATCTCAAAGATGTCAACTCCCTCCAAAGTAACCCATAATTCATTCTAAGTCTAATCATAATCTCAGTAGAAACTTTTGTGAAACCAGATAAAACAATTCTAAAATTCATATGGAAGACCCAAAGTCCAACAGCAGCCAAGACAAAAGACATGTAGAAAACGCATCTTAAAGAATTTGGAAACAAAGTAATGATGCATAAACACTATGATCTATCCATTCTACATATTATTTCTGGAGAAACTTTTGCGCATGGGAAATAAGGGAGCACATACAAGAGTACAACTATCTATGTTAGTAACTATTGGAAGCTAAAATATCCATTAAATATGTAGAACAGATAATTAATGTGGGATATAATCATAATATTGAATACCACAGAACAGTTATATTCCATGTTGTTAAAAACAGTTTATGGAATGGTATACACAGTAAGATAGTATTTATGTAAATTTCTAAACACAAAGTAAAAATCTTTTCGTTCAAACCTAAAATAAAAGCTAAAAAACAAAAAGAACTGGAAAGTTCAAAAAATGGCAGCCTCTATTTGTCTACTTTGCTGTATAAAATATGATACAATATTTTGCATTTCTATTTTGTCTTTAAACTTCTACATTTAAACTTATACACCACAGGTGCGGTGGCTCATGCCTGTAATCCCAGCACTTTGGGAGGCCGGGGCAGGTGGATCAACTAGGGTCAGGAGTTCGAGAGCAGCCTGGCCAACATGGTGAAACCTGTCCTTAATTAAAATACAAAAATTAGCCGGGTGTGGTGGTGCATGCCTGTAATCCCAGCTACTCAAGTGGCTGAGGCAGGAGAATCACGTGAACCTGGGAGACAGAGGCTGCAGTGAGCCAACATCGCACCACTGCACTCCAGCCTGGGTGACAGGGCAAGACTCTGTCTCAAAAGATAAATAAATAAATAATAAAATTAAAATAAACATGTTTTACTATTTTAAATACTTTAATGTTAAATTATTGCACAGCTTCTTTTTTCATCACTTAGTAATTATTTTCATCAATTCATGTTTTTACAAAAACATATATATCCCCATGTGTTTAATCTACTAGATATTAATTCATGTTTTTATGCCAATATATAAATATGTTTGTCTAAAAGGCACATGAGAAAACCTGAATTTATTTTTTCAACTATGTCAAAATACTTTAATATCACGTATTCAATCAAATTCTAACTTAAAATCTTTTAGTTCACAAATATTTAGTAAAAATGTCAAATATGGTCTAGGAGAATACACTGAAAATTAATGACAATGGTTGTTTTTGAGGAGGGATAAATGGTTGCTTCTGGGGAAAGTAATGGCACTGAGGAAAGCAAAAAAATGAACTGAAATGTAACTTCCAGACTTGCAGTATTATATTTCTTTTGAAGACATTTTAAATCATGAAGCAAAAATAAAATATTGATGTCTGTTAATTCTGGGCTAGAGGGTACACAAGTACTTATTATGTTACTTCCTGTATCTTAACTTTTGAAACACATGCTTGATAAAAACACTGCTTCACCTCCAATGAAACCTTGAACCTTGAATATAAAGAAATTTGTATTCCCAAGTTTTTTAAGAATTAGGAAATGATACTATATACTTCATTTTATAGAGAAAACTGGAACCCAAGGTTTTTCCCCCAAGAAAGCTAAAGCTACCACATGATCAGAAATCCATATTCTCATACTGATTTTTTTTTGAGATGGAGTCTTGCTTTGTTGCCCAGACTGAAGTGCAGTGGTGCGATCTCGAATCACTGCAACCTCCACCTCCCAGATTCAAGCTGATTCTCCTGCCTCAGCCTCCCGAGTAGCTGGGATTATAGGCACATGCCATCACACCCAGCTGATTTTTGTATTTTTAATAGAGATGGGGTTTCACCATGTTGGCCAGGCCAGTCTCAAACTCCTGACCTCAGGTGATCCACCCATTCAGCCTCCCAAATTGCTGGGATTACAGGCGTGAGCCACCACACCCGGCCTCATATTGATTTTTTAACAAACAGCAGTTAAGTATATAGACTACTAATATTAAAGGGTTACTGTTTTTAAATAAGCACTCAAAATTGTTTAATCAACTTTATTTATGCCTGGCACATGGTATTAAAAGTTTAAGTAAGACTGCCTATTGATTACATTTTTAACAAAGTACATACATCCACCTCATTTTTTTTTTTTTTGAGACGGAGTCTCACTTTGTCGCCCAGGCTGGAGTGCAGTGGCACAATCTCAGCTCACCGCAAGCTCCGCCTCCCAGGTTCATGCCATTCTCTACCTCAGCCTCCCGAGTAGCTGGAACTACAGGCACCCACTACCACGCCTGGCTAATTTTTTGCACTTTTAGTAGAGATGGGGTTTCACCGTGTTAGCCAGAAAGGTCTCGAACTCCTGACCTCGTGATCCACCCGCCTCAGCCTCCCAAAGTGCCGGGATTACAAGCGTGAGCCACTGCACCCGGTTGTCCACCTTATTTCTTTATTCCATTTCCAAAGCTCTGAGCAGAACATACATACCAACAGCATTGTTCAGCGTATATTCTTCTCTGAAGAAAACTGGAGCCATATTCTGTTTTGCCTTTTCAGCTTCCGAGATCACTAGGAAGGAAAGATTACAGAAAAAAAAAAAAACGATTTAATAGTCAACGTTGTCATCTAGATCAAAAGTATTACGATAATTAAATACTGGGGGAAAGGGAGTACTCTAAAATGACTTGTTAAAGTTTTGAAGTTGCCCCTGCCACAGAAATTATATTATAGTCACAGATCCATAGTCCAGTGTCAAAGCTTTGAGGCAAAAATTTCTATTTTTGTTTTCCATGCTTCTTACAAAATGTTAGATTAGAAATTACAGGCTGGGCATGGTGGCTCAAACCTGTAATTGTAGCACTTTGAGAAACCAGGTGGGAGGATTCCTTGAGGCCAGGAGTTTGAGACCAGCCTGGTGAGACTCAACAAAAAATGTTTTATTAGCTGGCTGCAGTGCCACGTGCCTGCTCAGGAGGCTGAGCTGGGAGGATCACTTCAGCCCAGGATACTGAGGCTACAGTGAGCCAGGATCATACCACTGTACTCTGGCCTGGACAGAACAGTGACACCCTGTCTCTTCAAAAAATAATAATAATATATTGCAGCAAACCACATTTTCTTTTGATTGTTTTCTCTAGCACTTAAATTAACATTTGCTAGACACGCATTTCTTTTGGTAATATATCTTAATACAAAATGTATTATACATGTATGTGTATGGCGCTACAACATATCCCATATCCTTAAATATTTCTGTCACATTCATTTCCCCCATGAAACATTTACTGAGCACCTACTACATACCAACTAATGTTTTAGGTGTTGCAGATAATAAAGACAGCAACACAAGATGGCTGTCCTGGAGTTCAGATTGATACTAAAACATATTCTTTCTCCTATAAGAATTGGGGTGCTGTGAGAATGGGAGCAGGAGATGTGTAATTAATTAAAAGAAGGCTTCCTAGAAGAGGTAACCCTAAGCCAAGTTTGAAAAGGTAAATAGGAATTTCCTAGAAAATGACAGGAAGAAAAATTCTGAGTAAGGGAAGCAGTACCCTACAAAGCCTCAAAGTCAAGAAAGAAGAGTAAAATCAAGAATCAAACAGTTTTAAAAGACTAAAGGGCAAAGGGAAAAGGTGAGGCTAGACAGGTAAATAATATACTGACATTCTTATTTACTAACATCAATAGAAATGTAACTTCTCAAAGACATTGCTACAGCATACCATTACCTGGCTTAAAAAACAAATGCTCAGTAAATATCTACTGAATAGTGAACACTATCAAATGGTTTCACTTCTACTGCAATCTTCTATTACCCAGAGTTCACATCTCCTACCATATTCTTCCTCCAGTCAATCTCAAGACTGCTAACAAAGTTTCCTCTTCTATATACTGCAACTCATATGCCTTTCCTATCTTTAAGTCCTTTGAGATTTATCTATTAAAACACAAACTAAACATTTCATAAATATGTTTCCTCCTTTACAGGAAAGTATTACACACAAAATGTTGTCTACCGACTTTAACACTAACTCTAGAATTCTCGTTTGTTTTTTGTCTGTTTTGAGACAGAATCTCGCTTTGTTTTCCAGGCTGGAGTGCAGTGGCACAATCTTGGCTCACTGCAACTTCTACCTCCCAGGTTCAAGCAATTCTCCTGCCTCAGTCTCCCAAGTAGTTGGAATTACAGGCATGCGCCACCAAGCCCGGCTAATTTTTGTATTTTTAGCAGAGACGGGGTTTCACTATATTGGCCAGGCTGGTCTCAAACTCCCAACCTCAGGTGATCTGCCGGCTTGGGCCTCCTAACTCTAGAATTCTGGTATCTCTTCCTTCAAAATGTTTCATATGTTGACTTCTTTTCCTGGTTTTTGGGGGTGTTTGTTTTTGAAACGGAGTATTGCCCTGTCGCCAGGCTGGAGTGCAGTGGCGCGATCTCAGCTCACTGCAACCTCCACCTCCCAGGTTCAAGCAATTCTCCTGGCTCAGCCTCCTAAGTAGCTGGGAATACAGGCACATGCAGCCACGCCCAGATAATTTTTCTTTTTTGTATTTTAGTAGAGACGGGGTTTCACCATGTTGCCCAAGCTGGTCTCAAACTCCTCAGCTCAAGCAATCCTCCCACCTCAGCCTCCCAAAGTGCTAAGATTACAGGTGTGAGCCACTGCACCCAGCCCTTTTACTGGTTTTTAAAAGAAAGATCTGACATCTACTTTTACCACTCTGAGGTTTCACTGATATATACCTAAACAAACAAACAAAAAATGACTGTCATTGTCTATCATCTTTATTCAGCTCTTATCACTGCTTGCCAATTCTAAAAGGAAAGGAATATAAGTTTTATCGCCTTTGGAATGAAACTCTTTTACCTCAAAAACCTTCTCAAATTTCCTTCAAATCTTTTTCTGACCTAATTTCTATTCTAATCAATTAGTTTCATCTAAATTAAAATTATGTGTCCTTCACAATCATTTTTTGAAAATTTTCTGAGTGTCCACTTATCGTTTTGGACTACAATCTTTCAAGAAACTGTTTGGACGAACCGAGGCAGGATGGCGCACTTCCAGGTTCTTCATCACCAACTTTTCCCGCGCGCGCACGAAAATGCAGCCCGCGCCCGGGAAGGTGCAGACCAACCGGGCATGCACCAGGTGATGTCAATCCGAAGAGACCAGTCGCACCTACGAAACGCCCCCGACACGCCCGTGCCCTGCCTATTGCCCTCCCACTCCTAGAAAAGTCGCTGCCGGCCAGCGTCCCGGGCGGACTTCCCAGCCCCCACTCCTGTCGGGATGTCGGGACTGTATTAGGAACTCCCTCCGAGAGCTTCACCGGGTGACTCTTGGCCTCCTTTGCCGGAGGCCGAAAGACCTCTCCCTACCCACCTTCTTCCCTGAAGCTAGGTGACCAAAAATAAATTTGCAGTTTTGCTCCTACCCTTGCCTGCTCTCGCTGGTTCTTTTGTGCCTGCTCCGGTGGTCTTAGAAAAACAAATCAGAAACTACATTTCCTGGACTTGAATCCACTGCTTTATATGTGTAAACTACAATAATTCTACAATTTGTAACTGTTATTTCCAAACATCAGTATAAAATTAGGCCTATATGCAGAAATAGCTCAGACAGAAGCAGCTAATAAACTCAACACACAAAGCTCTGCCCATCTGTAAACTGACAAGATCACAGGCCAGACGAAAGGCTAACTCAAGGCTGAAAAACAGTATTTTAAAAATATGCACATTGTTGTAAGGCCGAGGCAGGCGGATCGCCTGAGGTCAGGAGTTCAAGACCAGCCTGGCCAACGTGGTGAAACCCTGTCTCTACCAAAAATACAAAAATTAGCAGGGCATAGTGGCAGGCACCTGTAATCCCAGCTACTGAGGAAGCTGAGGCAGGAGAATCGTTTGAACCCAGAAGGTGGAGGTTGCAGCGAGGAGAGATCGCGCCACTGCACTCCAGCCAGGGTGACAAGAGTGAAACTCTGTCTCAAAAAAATAAATAAATAAAATAATAATAATAAAAAAATGCATGTTGTAGGCAAAACAACAGATTTCAAAAACAATTCAGTTAACAGATCAGTTTAAGCAAAGTTTTCATTAAACTGCAATTTTAAAATTCATTAGTAAGTATCTGAAATTATATCCTGAATCCAGCTTTTTTCCTATTCCTAAGGTAATGGTTTACGTAAGTTTAGTGAACAAGCCCAAAGATGGTTGTCTTAATACAACAAACAAATAAAATTAAAACACAAACAAAAAAACAATCCCCGAACCCTACCAATTCCACAAGGAACAAAATACAAAATGTAAAAGGTTTCAATATACTGTATATATAATATGAACAATTATAGTGATTATGACTATAATCATGATTATACTATAATGTCTGTTCTCAGCATCAGTGTCTCTATATATACTCAGAGTATATTATATACAGTATATTATACTATATATAATCAGAAATTATATAGTATAATCTCATGATTATACTATAATCATGATTATAGTGATTATGACCATGACACTGACGCTGAGAACAGTCATTTCTTCTCTTTTGTCTTTAACATTTAAATGTGTATAGACAGACTGACCTGAACAATTATGAAAAATAAAGACAGTTTCTCTTTTTATCTCAGCATGTTTAAACACATGTAAAGTATATTTACAATGTAACAGGATAAATGCTATAAATAAGTACATAGAAGATGGTTGGTTTGGGATCACGAATAGTGGGAAGCACAGGAAAAATTATGAACATATGAGAGCATGTCATTTTTGGAGAATGGCAAGTCAACATGGCCAGATAGTCAGGTCATAAGACTAACAGAACTGCTTAATATCAGCTCTTCTAAAATATAAAGTGGACCCATATACCTTAACTGGACATTTTATTTGTGATGATTCAGGGAGAGAGACAACATATTTAAATTTCAAAAGGGTATTTGTGTAGTGAGAAAAAAAATCAGCTATTCTCCTCGTTTGCTAATACTAACTGCAGAAAGTTAAGTCTTCACATTTTTCTTTTTTCTAAGTTAAGAATGTATTAACTTTATAATAAAAAAATTATAAGAAGTAAAGCAAATTACAAATTACTACAAAAATTTGACAATACTTGATCAGTTTTAGTGGGGCGGGGAACAGCATTCAGGTGAAAGGGAAAAGTTTTTACCTCTGATATCACCCCCAGCACAGAAAGCCTTTTCTCCAGCTCCTTTTATAATGATCAGGAAAGTTTCGGGATCTTGTTCCCACTTCTATTCAAATGTAACAGAAGATGGTATAAACATATTATAAACACAAACTCATTAAAGTTATATACATATGCACAGATACGCAATAATATACATATATTCATATACATATATGTGTGTGACAGTACATCTTCTTATATAAGGGATATCCAGAAGAACAAATCTCATCCCATTCTTCATTGAATGAACTTCATTTGCTTTTCCCAGATAAAGTAGAGGCTTAGGCTATTTCAAAAGGTTGCTAGATGAGTACACTGTGTGATCCAAATTTCCAGATGGCACCTAAAATCTTTGCCATAACTCTGATACCAAGATGAACAAATATGGGCATAATAATAATGTTACATAAACGTATAAATCTGGCGAACAAATCAACCCAAAGACTGCTGATAAACATAGCAATAACCTTTCTACTGTGCTGATACAGGGCTCACTGTCTTACTCTTAATGTGTAAGTAACAGAGTGAAACCACATATAATATTGATAAAAAAATCCAAGTGATTTGGGATTGGTAAAGACAGCTAACAAATAAGTAGGATGAAAGAATCAAGAGCCAATGAAAATGTGAAAGTCCAGAACAATGGACGAAATGAAAAATTAGTTACCTACAGACAGAAAACTTAACAGGGGTTCTATCAATCTATACAGGTTGAGTATCCCTCATCTGAAATGCTTGGGACCAGAAGTGTTTCAGACTTTTTTAGATTTTAGAATATTTGCATATACAGAATGACGTATCTTGGGGATTGGGAATTCCTTTAGGTTTCATATATACCTCATACACAAAGCCTGAAGGTAATTAATTTTTTCCCTTAGGGATGCTGAATAAACAGTGTGTTGTGCACTTGTGTTTTGACTGCAACCCATCATGAGGCCAGGTGTGGAATTTTCCACTTGCGGCGTCATGTCGATACTTAAAGAGTTTTTGAATTTTGTAGCATTTTGAATTAAGGATGTTCAACTTGTACTACAGAATAAAAATGTAACTCACAAGGAAGACGTAGCTGGACAGACGTGATTGTCCAAAAGGTTCGTGCAATACTGGACTATATTAATTACATTAATAGAAATGTTATTCTAACATGAACATTTCTAATTTCTTCCACTCTGGCCCAACTTTATTATTTGCAATATTTGGCTTATTTCTATGTATCACATTTTGAGACATATTATCATGGTATCTCAAACAGAAACACAAGAATGGAAGACAGACTCATCGAATGAATTAAGGAATTGGTAGCCAGTGGAAAACTAGGATTTGTTCTACATCTGCATGGTAGACTACATTAGGTACTTATATACACTACTCACTTAATTTTTACATATCATCATCCCCATTTCAGAGCTGAGGAGATTGAGGTACGGAGAGATTAACTTTCCCAACTTACACAGTTAATAAATAGAAATCCGAGTTTCAAACCAGACAGTCTGACTTTAAGTCCTGTTTTTCTACTATTCCATGCTGTTCACTTACGAAAGTTTATGGCCTTCTCTGAGAAAAAGCAGGCAGCTTAAAAGTAGCTGTCTGGCCGGGCGCAGTGGCTCACACCTGTAATCCCAGCACTTTGGGAGGCCGAGGTGGGCAGATCACGAAGTCAGGAGATTGAGACCATCCTGGCTAACACGGTGAAACCCCGTCTCTACTACAAAAAATTAGCCGGGTGTGATGGCAGGCGCCTGTAGTCCCAGCTACTCCGGAGGCTGAGGCAGGAGAAAGGCGTGAACCCGGGAGGCGGAGCTTGCTTGCAGTGAGCCGAGATGGCGCCACTGCACTGCAGCCTGGGGGACAGAGCGAGACTCCTCTGTCTCAAAAAAAAAAAAAAAAAAGCAGCTGTCTTCAAATGAAAAGGTCATCAGGTGGAAGCAGATTAGATTTGTACACTCATTCTCTCAGAGGCAGAAAAAGTATCACTAGTTTAAAGGTCAGAGAAATACACAGTGCCAGAACACAAAAAGAAACTTGCAAACAAATCAGTGCTACATAAAATCAAAGAATCTGACTCAGGAGGCAGTGAGCTCCCTATCACCAGGGATGCTCAAGAATAACTGCACAGGGGAAGCACTGAAACCTCAAGAATCAATGGGGCTTACTGAGATGCAGATCCCAGATAATTATGTGATTCTATGGGAGAAAAAACCAGAAGTGTCCTATTATGATATACTTTGAGAAGAATCCATATAACTGCAATAAGAAAATTACAAACCTTTAGCTGTGAATAAATCTGCCGAATCATATTAAGAGTCAGTGTATTGAGGAGCTTTGGTCTGTTTAGTGTTATGACTCCCGCACAACCTTTTTTTTCCAATAGCACATCTTCTGCTGCATCTGTGTGCTTGGACATTCTCTGTATAAACAAAGAATAACTTTATGATAAAATTTCTTAAGTTTTTATCACAAGCCAACATCAAAACATACATATCAAATGCAAATCTTGCATATTAATGGCAACTAAAGGAATGAATAGGTACATCTTACAAGTTTCTAAAGTTATTTAGATTATGTAGATGGACAATCCCAAAGCAAATCATACACACCTCCTAAATTTTTATTTCTGAGCCAACTGAATAAACTGACTTACTATAGACCCCAGTCTAGAATTTCTTGGACTTTGAAATACTCTTAAATCTTTTAATTTACTACTGTATATCAAGCTCTACGTTACATGCTGAGAAAGCAAAGATGAATAAGAGAGGGCAAATAATTCTTACTATTGTAGCTATGGTCAACTTGAAAATAGAGATGATATTTGAGTTGGGGCTTGATGTATCCCAAGAAAAAGGGGAGATGAGAATTCCAGGTAGAGGAAACCGCACATGCTAGGCCATAAGCAATGATTATTTGGAAATGTTTGTTAAGATGTTAAAACATCAGTGGAACAAAGGCTAGCTGAGGAAATGAGTGGTGAAAGGGTAGGCAGAATAAGTAGTTTGCAGACAGATTATAATACGACAGACTTAATAATTGATTTTGCAGTACTAACTAATAAAACACCTGTAAGGAACACAGTTTTAACTACACAGTGATTTCCCAGGACTTTGCTATACCCAATCATCAGGACTCATGGCATCACTATTCTTTTTTTAAGTTCTGGGATACACGTGCTGAATGTGGAGGTTTGTTACATAGGTATACATGTGCCATGGTGGTTTGCTGTACCCATCTGTTATCTAGGTTTTAAGCCCTGCGTGCATTAGGTATTTGTTCTAAAGTTCTCCCTCCCCTTGCCCCCCACCCGCCAACAGACCCCGGTGCGTGATGTTCCCCTCCCTGTGTCTATGTGTTTTCATTGTTCAACTCCCACTTATGAGTGAGAGTTTGGTTTTCTGTTCCTGTGTTATTTTGCTGAGAATGATGGCTTCCAGCTTTATTCATGTCCCTGCAAATGACACAAACTCATTGTTTTTTATGGCTGCTTAGTATTCCATGGTGTGTATGTGCCACATTTTCTTTCTCCAGTCTATCACTGATGGGCATCTGGGTTGGCTCCAAGTCTTTGCTATTGTAAACAGCGCTGCAATACACATATGTGTACACGTATCTTTATAACAGAATGATTTATAATCCTTTGGGTACACACTCAGAAATGGGATTGCGGGGTCAAACAGTATTTCTGGTTCTAGATCCTTGAGGAATCGCCACACTGTCTTCCACAATGGTTGAATTTACACTCCCACCAACAGTGTAAAAGCGTTCTTATTTCTCCACAGCCTCACTAGCATCTGTTGTTGCCTGGCTTTTTATTTTTTTTATTTTCTTTGAGATGGAGTCTCACTCTGTCGACCAGGCTGGAGTGCAGTGGCTCCATCTCGGCTCACTGCAAGCTCTGCTTCCTGGGTTCATGCCATTCTCCTGCCTCAGCCTCCCAAGTAGCTGGGACTACAGGCACCTGCCACCATACCAGGCTAATTTTTTGTAATTTTAAAGAGATGGGGTTTCAACGTGTTAGCCAGGATGGTCTCAATCTCCTGACCTCGTGATCCGGCCACCTCAGCATCCCAAAGTGCTGGGATTACAGGCGTGAGCCTGCCTGACTTTTTAATAATCGCCATGCTAACTGGCGTGAGATAGTATCTCACTGAGGTTTTGATTTGCATTTCTCTAATGACCAGTAATGAGCTTCTTTTCATGTTTGTTGGCCGTACACATGTCGTCTTTTGAGAAGTGTCTGTTCATATCCTTCACCCACTTTTTGATAGGGTTGTTTTTTCTTGTATATTTGTTTCATTTCCTTGGAGATTCTGGATATTAGACCTCTGTCAGATGGGTAGATTGCAAAACTTTTCTCCCATTCTGTAGGTTACCTGTTCATGTTCACTCTGATGATAGTTTCTTTAGTGGTGCAGAAGCTCTTTAGTTTGATTAGATCCCATTTGTCAATTTTGGCTTTTGTTGCAATTGCTTTTGGTGTTTTGGTCATGAAGTCTTTGCCCATGCCTATGTCCTGAATAGTACTGCCTAAGTTTTTTTCTAGGGTTTTTACTGTTTTGGGTTTTACATTTAAGTCTTTAATTCACCTTGAGTTAATTTTTGTACAAGGTGTAAGGAAGGAGTCCAGTTTCAGCTTTCTGCACATGGCTAGTCAGTTTTCCCAGCACCACTTATTAGGAAATCCTTTCCCCATTGCTTGTGTCAGGTATGTTGAAGATGGCACCACCATTCTTAACACATTCCTTTATGTAAAGGCAACACTTAAAACCTTGCATGGAAAAAGTGTGTAATGTAAAATTGAAAATTGAAATTGGAAAATTTTAACTGGAGAATGCCAATTAAAACTAAACAGCATATTTATTAGCAAAAATCTAATAACTAGAAGTGCATATTTTGACTGCATTAAGCAACATGTTTACACAATGTTTAAGTTCTCCTTTATGAAATCAAGTTGCACATTTATTATTGGAGTTAATTTTTGTAAAAATCAGATAAAAATAGAAATAATTTATATTCACTTAAAGTTACAGGAACAATTATTAAACAGAAAAAGTTGTGTTTCAATTTCATCTGAATTTCTGAGTTTCTCTAATGAGAAATTTAAATCAAAACTTTAGCAATAGTAAGATATATTTTGTAATCATATTGA
Organism: Piliocolobus tephrosceles; assembly: GCF_002776525.5. Lineage (NCBI taxonomy): Eukaryota > Metazoa > Chordata > Mammalia > Primates > Cercopithecidae > Piliocolobus > Piliocolobus tephrosceles. The sequence goes on from NC_045444.1 coordinate 76,341,683, forward strand.
CAATTATCAAAGTCTGATACACACACACACATCTGATATATTCTTGAGTATAAGTAAACAAACGTACTGGGGAAGGATAAACTTACAAAACCTGAAAAAAACAGTCTGACACTTTTTTTCACAGATAGATACACATGGATTTATTTTTCTAAATGCTAGGAAACAGCGTTAAGGTTTTTTTTTTTTTTGAGACGGAGTCTCGCTCTGTCACCCAGGCTGGAGTGCAGTGGCCAGATCTCAGCTCACTGCAAGCTCCACCTCCCGGGTTTACGCCATTCTCCTGCCTCAGCCTCCGGAGTAGCTGGGACTACAGGCGCCGCCACCTCGCCCGGCTAATTTTTTGTATTTTTAGTAGAGACGGGGTTTCACCGTGTTAGCCAGGATGGTCTCGATCTTCTGACTTCGTGATCTGCCCGTCTCGGCCTCCCAAAGTGCTGGGATTACAGGCTTGAGCCACCGCGCCTGGCTGGTTTTTTTTTTTTTTTGGTTTTTTTACTTTTATTTTAGTTCCAGGGTACATGCGCAGGATTGTTACATAATTAAATTCATGTCATGGGGGTTTGTTGTACAGACTGTCACATAAACTTAGAATATAACAGTTATTTTTTTCTGCTCCTCTCCCTCCTTCTACCCTCGAGTAGGCCCCAGTGTCTGTTGCTTCCCTCTTTGTGTCCATGTGTTCACGTCATTTAGTTCCCACTTATAAGTGAGAACGTGCGGTATTTGGTTTTCTGTTTCTGCATTAGTTTGCTAAGGATGATGGCCTCCAGGTCCCTCCATGTTCCTGCAAAGGTCACAACTTCTTTTTTACGGCCGCATAGTATTCTATGGGGTATATGTACCAGATTTTCTTTATCCAATCTGCTACTGATGGGCATTTGGGTTGATTCCATGTCTTTACTATTGTGAATAGTCCTGCAGTGAACATATGTGTGCCTGTGTCTTTATGGTAGTATAATTTATATTCCTTTAGTATACACCCAGTAATGGAACTGCTGGGTCGAATGATAGTTCTGTTTCTAGCTCTTTGAGGAAATCGCCACACTGCTTTCTACAACGGTGGAACTAATTTACACTCCCATCAACAGTGTATACACGGTTCCCTTTTCTCCACAACCTCCCACCATCTGTTATTTTTTGACTTTAATAATAGTCATTCTGACTGGTGTGAGATGGTATCTCATCATGGTTTTGTTTTGCATTTCTCTAATGATCAATGATACTGAGCTTTTTTTTTTTTTTCCATATGTGGTTGGCCGCATGTGTATCTTCTTCTGAAAATTTTTTTTTGTCTCATAAATTTAAGTTTCTTACAGATGCTGGATATTGGACCTTTGTCAGATGCATAGTTTGCAAACATTTTCTCCCATTCTGTAGGTTGTATGTTTGTTGATAGTTTCTTTTTCTGTACAGAAGCTCTTTAATAAGATCTTATGTGTCAATTTTTGCTTTTGTTGTTATTGTTTTTGGCATCTGCGTCATGAAATCTTTGCCCATTCCTATGTCCAGAATGATACTGCCTAGGTTGTCTTCCGGGTTTTTACCGCTTTGGGTTTTACATTTAAGTCTTTAATTCGTCTTGAGATAATTTTTGCATATGGTCTAAGCAAGGGGTCCAGTTTCATTTCTCCACATCTAGCTAGCCAGTTATCCCAGCACCATTTATTGAATAAGTAATCCTTTTGTGATTGCTTGTTTTAGTCAGGTTTGTCAAAGATTAGACACTTGTCTGTCTCAATGGCTGTAAATTAGTCTAAAGAGAAATCTACATGAATGTTGTAATTGGAAGTGAAGCAGCCGCCCCTGCTTACCAGGGGGATAAGCCACAAGAAAGATTAACTAAAAATGTTAATCTTAGTTAACATTTCCCACTCTCTTGCTGACTTTTCTTCCTGGAACCCAACCAGGCTTTCCTAGCAAAGACTGGAGTCAGAGGGTTCTGGCTCAGGAGGGAAACAGAGATCACTGCTAAATCCTTTCCCCTTATCTCCCATACAGAACAAAAGGCTTTATCTGCAGGGAGGGGAAGGAAAACCTCAAGCTTGTAGCCCTAGGGCTCTGATGTCTCATTCCAGTGGGGGAAGGAAACAGAGGCCTAATAAATAAGTCTTCATCTCAAAAGAGAAGCACTTCAAGACCACAGCCTAAGGACCTTAGTGTTTGTCAACAACTGCTGAAGAAAAGGAATTGGGGACAAAAGAAAAGGAAAACTTAACAAGGCAGTCAATCTCAATCCCCAGAGGAGGGAGAGGGAGTTGGGGGAAGGAGAAGTGGCTGACTACAACGCAGAAGCATGGAAAATTGTAAGGGAATGGAACTCCTCTGCATGGTATTGGGGTGGTGGGCACATGATTTATAAATTTGTCAAAACTCACAGAAATGTGCATCACAGTAAACTTTAATGTACACCAACTGTCTTAGTCCATTCCTGTTGCTACAGCAAAATGCCTTTAACTGGGTAATTTACAAAGAACAGAAATTTATTTCTAACAGTTATAGAGGCTAGGAAGTTCGAAATCAAGATCAAGGCAAGTTCAAGTTCAAGATTCAGAGACTGGTAAGACCCTATTTTTCATGAGTTCTGTGTATCCACACATGGCACAAGGAAGGAAAAGGGCAAAAAGGATTAGTTAACTCTCCTCAACCTCTTTTATAAGAACACTAATCCATAAGGGTGGGGTGCTCATGACTTATCACTTCCCAAAAAGCCCCACCTCTTAATACCATCACATTTGGTATTAGGCTCCAACATATGAATTTTGGAGGGACACATACATTCAAACCATAGCATGAGCTATCTTTTAAAAAGGAAAAAAATTACCCAGGATATCAGGGAATTCCAATATGGAATGCAGACTATGACAGATGAACTGTCAACTGAAGAATCAGAGATTCGTAAGTTTGGAAAAGACAGCTTTACTTCTCATAAAAGAGGCTGCAGGCTGACCAACCCACAGGCTGGGAAGCACAGCCTCTGGCAGAAGCCAAGAAGCAAGCATTTCTAGCCAGGGAAAGATGAAACGGGAATTCATGCTGAACTGGCTGGTTATACAAACATATTCAACAAGTTACAGGAGGAGCTATGAATATTCACAAACAGGAGGCACATGCATGTACAGTAAGCCAACATGTACGCAACATGCATGCCATGTTAACTCTGGGGTGGAGATTTAACAATTAAATGTATCACAATTAGGCCCTATACATCAAAAGATGAAGCAGAGCAAATGGAGTCCCACTGTGTGCAGCCTCCCTCCACAGACTGGCCAGAACCACTCCATCATCACTGGTCTTTTATTAGGAAGGAATGCTGGTCAGCTGCTGTGTCAAAATTGCAAAAAGAAGGAACAACAGGTAGGTGGTTGCTTGAAATTAGCAGGGGAAAAATTTAGGCTAGTCTCTGTGTAACTCTTAGGGAAGAAAGCCTAATGGTGGCTAACAAGGGAGGAGGTATTACAAAGTGTCTCCAAACTCCCAATCCATCTTGGCCAGGAACTCATTTTTTCAGCTTTCTCTGGGGTCCCCTCGGCTGAGAGGGTGATCTAGTCATTTGGGGAAACAGGATTTCTTTCTCAGAACCTAACTGAATTACACATTATGACATAACCTCAGTGAAGTGACTGTGGTGATGAGGAAGCTAACTAACTTTGGAAATCAGTGAAATGACTGAAAACTATATGGATGATAAAGGAACTGTACATCAACAGTGTACTATTATCAACATGGCTTTTCCTGGTAGCGGGGAGCAGGTAACAATTCTGCAACTGCTTTGCATATATACTAGGCTTAAATTAGTAAGTAATGGAGCCTGGCTCTCACTGTCAGGAGCAGAGTTACAGTTAGAACAAGAAGAGAAAGACAGAATGAACCCTGACCTATGGTACTGGATTACAGACAAAGACATCACTATGAACTCATGTTTAGTTTAATATACACACACAGAATAAGTACAGAAACAATTACAGATATGCATGAATATATGGGTAAGTACATAGTGTATATGTATTCTATTACACATACATACATTATCCTAGCTCTATTCTCTGAGAGAAAGCCATGACACTCAGTAGCAAAGAGCACTCCCAGAGTCTAGATCTTGATTTCTAAATGCAATTCTCCAATAAAGGCAACCAGAGCTCCTTAGAGAAATGGCTGATTCCAGCACTAAGATAGGGAAAACACAAAATGAGTCCAGAGCACACCTTCTAGCACCAGAAAGGAAACGTTCAAAAAGAAAAAAAAAATTAAAAGGATGGGGTCACGTGAAAGAAATACAGAAGCCAAAATGAAAGAATTCCTAATGGCCAGAACTGGAACAATGAAACAATCAATAATTTGATATTAGATGATAGCCCAAAGAATAAATATCCATGAGTCCACACAGAATAAATAAATGGAGGAGAAAAGATAATCTTCCTTACAGAATTCTAAATGACATACGTAGTTATCTCCCTTCCAAGAGACACAGCTTTGTCCCCTCACCTTTTGAGGGTGGGCTGGACTTACTGACTTGCTTTCAATAAGCAGAGCATGAAAGGGAAAAATAGTAACTTTGCAGTGGAAAACAATAAATGATACTTACACAAAGGGATAAAAGTTGGCATTATCAATGATGTCATGTAGATATCACATACTCCCTGATGCATTTATCAAAACTCACAAAAACTCCCTGATATGATGTGATTAGAAGGGCAATTTTCCTGTGTCATATTCTTGCCAAAAACCTTAACTCTAGTCTAATTGTGAAAAAAACAACAGAGAAGCCCAGATGAGATGGTATTCTACAGGCTACCTGACCAGTACTCCTTACAACTGTCAAGGGCATGAAAAATATGGAAAGCTAAGTTGAGAAACTATCACAGACTAGAGGAGACTAAAAAGCATGACAAGTAAATGCAGTGTCATTGATTCCTGGAACAGAATATTAATGAAAAAAAAGTGGTAAAATCCAAATAAAGTCTGGAGTTAACAGTGATATACAAATTGTCTTAGTTCATTTTCTGTTGCTCACAACAGAATACCTGAAGCTGTGTAATTTGTAAAGAAAAGGAATTTATTCCTTTCCTTACAGTTACGGAGGCTGATGTCCAAAGTCAAAAGGATACATCTAGTGAGGGCCTTTACTGGTGGGGACTCTGCAGAGACCCAAGGAGATACAGGGCATCATATGTCAAGGAAGCTAAGCATGCTAGCTCAGGTCTCTCTTACTTCTCTTACAAAGCCACCAGTCTCACTCCCATAACCCCATTAATCAATGAATGGATTCATCCTTCGTGAGGACAGAGGCCTCGTGACCCAAGCACCTTTCAAAGGCCTTACATTTCAATATATCCATACTGGGGATTAAATTTCAAAATGAGTTCTAGAGGGGGCAAATATTCAAACCACAACACCAATGTTCTCAGTTTTGATAAGTGTACCATAATAAGAATATTAGGCAGTTTGCTAGGGCTGCCATATCAAAGTACCACTACTTAAGTGGCTTAACCAACACAAACTTATTGTCTCATAGTTTTGAAGGCTGCAAGTCTGAAATCAAGGGATCAGCAGGGCAATGCTCCTGCTGAAGGTGCTAGGGAAGGATCTATCCTAGACTTCTTTCCTGGCGTCGGATAGTTTTCTGGCTTGCGGCAGCATAACTCCAATCTTCACATGACATTATCCTGTACACATGACTATCTACAAATTTCCCTTTTAAAGCATACCAGTCATATTGGATCGGGGCCCACCCTACTCAATTATGACCTTAACTAATTACACATACAACAACCCTATTTCCAGAATAGGTCACATTCTGAGGTACTGAGGACTAGGACTTCAACATATGAATTTTGGGGGACACAATTCAATCCATAATAGCAATGTAGAAACGCATTAGGGGAAACTGAAACTGGGTGAGAGGTATGTAAGAACTCTGTACTATCTTTCAAACTTACCTGTAGATCTAAAACTGTAAAATAATTTTAAAAATTATCTTAAAAACTTATTTCTATAAAGTCAGTTGATAAAACATTTTCTTAATAAGCAAAATAGATTCACCACATCCAGCTGAACCCATAATTTCAGTAAGATTTTTTGTTTTTAACTCAAGGGGGCAACCACAGGTAAAATGGTGAAAAACAAAATTGCCTTGGTTTGCAACACTACTGATTTAGTGTCTATCTTTCTCAGGCACTTTTCCATAAACTATTAGCAAAAATGGAATGCTGTACGTTATTCTGCACCTCCCATGGTTAATTCAGCAACCTGCCATGATCATCTTTCCATGTCACTACTACAGATAAAGCTGTCTTATTTTTTTCTATGTTTCTATGGTAAAATAAAACACACACACACAGACAACCACCCAAAGTATAATACAGAACTTAGTCAATTACTATAATGCAAAACTCTTGTAACCACTACCTAGGTCAAGAAATGGAACTTAGCTGCTGAGAGATGCTATCTGGCATGAGCACTGGAATTTCTCTGTACTTTACTGCTGGGTGTGCTATGAATGGGTATGCCATGAACCCAAGGGCCTGACCACTCCTTGCCCAGGTCATTTTCAAGGTAGCCACCATAAAGAAGAAGGTCTTAGCTGTGAGCCACCATGAAGAAGAAGGTAATGTCTTCCTCTGAGACAGACAGCAGACTTATTTACAGCTTGCTAAAACCAGCAGGTTTCCCAAATCGCATGACAGTTGTACTGTCATGCAACATTCTGCAAATGCAGACACTCATATGGGTCCTCTGTATCACTCCCCTGAGGCTTGAGGAGCAAGAGAAAACTTGCTCAGTGTTGCTCATTGTACCACTCACAAAAAATTTTTTTTCTAATCCAAGATTGTCACGTCTTCTGCCAGCTATTAGCTTGTATAGTACTACAGACTGAATGTTTGTGTCCCTCCAAAATTTCCCCAAGGTGATGGCAGAAGAGGTCAAAAGAGGACCTTTGAGAGGTGATTAGGACACGTTGGCCTTCATGAATGAGATTAATGCCCTTATAAAAGAAATCCTGGAGAGCTTCCTCACCCCTTCTACCACAAGAGGACACAGACAGAAGATGGCCAACAAGGCTGTCTATGAACCAGGAAGCTGGCCATCACCAGACACCAAATCTGCTGGCCCCTTGATCTTGAACTCCCCAGCCTCCAGAACTATGAGAAATAAATTCTGTTTTTTATAAGCTACCTACCCAGTTTACGGTATTTTGTTACAGCAGCTCAAATGGACTAAAACACTATCATCTACTGTATTCTTGGGAACTAGGAATCTAGATGTGGAGGAAAAGAGATTCAGATGTAGGATTAAAAGGGCTATGAATAATTCTAGGACACCATCTGGACATATATAATAAGAACATGCGTGCTGTCATGAAAATGATATGCACAGTATCATTTCATGTACTCCAAACACTATACCCTCAATACTGAATAGAACTACTTTCTAAAAGGAAAAAAAACGAAAATAGAAGTTTTCTCCATATCCAGATCAAAATTAAATGACCTTTTGCTCACTAAATTAAAATACTGTTTAAGAATTTAAAATAGGCCAGGCATGGTGGCTCACACCTATAATTCTAGCACACTGAGGGGATTATTTGCACCCCCTTCCTTCTAGCAGGAAGATCATTTGCGCCCAGGAGTTTGGGGCCAGCCTGGGCAACGTAGAAACCTCATCTCTACAAAAAATTTAAAAATTAGCTGGGTTGGTGGTCCATACCTGTAGTCCTAGCTACTCAGGAGGCTAAGGCAGGAGGATCACCTGAGCCTAGGAGTTCGAGGCTACAGTGAGCTAGTATCACTACACTCCAGCCTGGGCAACACAGCAACACCTTGTCTCAAACAATAACAAACAAAAAAAAACAAGTTTAAAATAGATTATGGAGAAAGAAGGAAAAAAAGTATTTCCCTGAATATTTTTGTAGTAAGAATATTTCCAAATTAGTCTACAGATACAAATGAGGCTTCACTGACAGGTTCCACTGGCTTTCATTAGCTTGACAAACCTTATATGCAGAAATGCAGAATTCTGTCCTCCCTTCTGGGTTCTATTCCCTACCTCTATCTTGGAAGCGTCACCACGAATATCACGCTATTAACGCAAAATAATCCTGTCCACTTCTCGTAACTGTGCCTGCAATACTGCCATCAATGGCATACTTCCATCACTCCACCATGAAATAAAAAGGATCTCTCTCTGTCTCTCTCTCTCACTCACTCACTCTCTCAGAAAGGCCACAGAAGAATTGCTTGGGATACATTTTCTCTACCCCTGAGGCACTCATAAAAGCAAACACTGAGACTCAGAACTATTCAACTCCCAGGCCCTGAGAGTCTTTATCTTCTTTCCAGGTGTTTTCTGCCCCACGCACCATAGTCGCCATGTGATCTGGATTCTGTCATGTCTCCCTATTCCACCTATGTATTTAGTATAAATATGAGTCACTGACACCGCTCCTAGTTTTTTTCTAGGAAACTCCTCAGCCTCCATGTACAACAGCTGAATAAAATAAGTAAGGGTAGTGCTATGGTTCAAATATTTGCCCCCTCCAAACAATGTGGCAATACTAAAAGGTGAGTCCTTTAAGAGGTGATTGGGCATGACAGTTCTGCTCACATGAGCGGATTAACCCATTCATAAATTAATGGGTTAATGGATTAATGAGTTAATGAATCAATGGGTTAGTATGGGAGTAAGACTCTGGGTTTATAAGAGGAAGAAAGAGAACTGAGCTAGTACACTTAGCCTCCTTGTCACATGATGCCCTGCACCACCTTGGGACTCTACAGAGAGGACTCACCTGCAAAATGGCCCACACCAGATGCAGCACCTTGACTTTGAACTTCTCAACCTACATTAACTATAAGAAATAAGTTCCTTTTCTTTACAAATTCCTCGGTTTTAGGTATTCTGTTATAAGCAACAGAAAAAAACAGACTAACACAGTTAGGAAGGGATATGCCAGGCTTTGTATCCCCATCTCCACTTAGGTTTAACAGAGGCACAGTTGCAATAGTTACTTAGTGCTCACTCTGTCAGAGGCTATAGAGCGTACAAAGCAAATCTATGAAGACGGATAGCCAGGACTCAAATCACACCTCATAATTACTAGCTGTGACATTTGGGCATGTTACTTAGCCTCTCTGTCCCTCAATTTCTGCCCTGTTATACAGAGATAAGGCTACAATCCCTTAATTCCTAAAATTTTCTAGATTTTGAAAACAGTACATACTAAATGCTTTATAAAATACCCCAAGAGGAGTCTAGGTCCTTGTAATACTTGATTACATAGTAATAAAGTGTTTTTATATTTATGCACCAAACCATAAGTGTTCACACTAGTTAGGATAAAAACTAAAAGAGCTTCAAGTACATCCAGGTCAGATTTTGCCAATGCATTTACCACAAACTAAAAAAACTTTTGGTTTTAGGGTTTTAGAATTGCAAATGAGATCTGTAGTATGTATCCCAGAGGACTATCATGAGAATTAACTGAGCTAGTAACATGACAAATACTTACAGTACCACCTAGAATACAGTGATATCAGATGACCTGTTATTGTTTTTATGTGCAATTTACTTGTCAGCCTCTATAAGAGATATAAAAGTGAATAAAATGTATTTCTTCCTTACAATCTGGTAAACCATGGATATTTAACTTTGCAAGGGTACCATTACAATAATAGCTAACATATAAAATGACTGTTACATGCCATGCACTATGCTAGATTTTTTTTTTTTTTCTTTTGAGATGGAGTCTCACTCTGTCATCCAGGCTGGAGTACAGTGGCGCGATCTTGGCTCACTGCAAGCTCTGCCTCCCGGGTTCACGCCATTCTCCTGCCTCAGCCTCCCAAGTAGCTGGGACTACAGGTGTCCACCACCATGTCTGGCTAATTTTTTTTTATTTTTTTAGTAGAGATGGGGTTTCACCATGTTAGCCAGGATGGTCTCGATCTCCTGACCTCGTGATCTGCCCGCCTCAGCCTCCCAAAGACTATGCTAGATTTTTTAATGCATTATTTTGATGGTTAACGTTGAGTGTCAACCTGATTGGATTGAAGGATGCAAAGTATTTTTCCTGGGTGTGTCTGTGCAGGTATTGCCAAAGAAGATTAACATTTCAGTCAGTGGACTGGGAGAGGTAGACTCACCCTCAGTCTGAGTGGGCATCGTCTAATCAGCTGCCAGCATGGCTAGGATAAAAGCAGGCAGAAGCTGGAAGGACTTGACTTGCTGAGTCTTCCAGCCTTCATCTTTCTCCGGTGCTGGATGCTTGCTACCATCGAACATCAGCCTCCAAGTTCTTCAGCTTTTGAACTCTTGGACTTATACCAGTGGTTTGCCAGTGGCTCCTAGGCCTTTGGCCACAGACTGAAGGCTGCACTGTCAGCTTCCCTACTTTTGAGGTTTTAGGACTCAGGCTGATCCATCACTGGCTTCCTTGCTCCTCAATTTGCAGACGGCCTATCATTGGATTTTATCTTGTGATCATGTGAGTCAATTCTCCTTAATAAACTCCCTTTCATATATACATATGTCCTATTAGTTCTGTCCTTCTAGAGAACGCTGATTAATACAATTATCTTATTTATCATTTAAAAGCATTCTAAAGTAGATACTATTATTATTCTCATTTTATATATATCAAAAGGGAAGCCGTAAGAGACCAAGTAATCCACCCAAGATGAAGTAGTGAACCCATTACTTAACTCAGGCATTCTGACTTGTAAGAACCATGGTTTTAACCATAATCTTATGCTACCTCCTACAAGGTATATGGGCCATGTCTTGACGCTACATTTGAGAACCATGATGTACCAAGGTCAAGGAAACCTGCCATACCAGTATTTCTCTACTTCTCTAACAATGACATTTTAAGTTACACATACAAATAATGCCCGCAAAACTTACCAAATGGTGCAGTATGGTATTAGTCCTTTTGAATGCATTAAACCTGAAACAAATGTGGAATAAAATGAGAAGAGTAATGTGGGTAGTCATGCTTCAGTTTACAAATAGTATATCACCTTTTGTTTCAGCCTCTTCTAAAAGGTATTATTAGAACAAAAAGTTTTAAAAGGTTTAGGTCTCATTCACTGCTGGTGGGAACATTAAATGGTATAGCCACTTGGCACATGAATTTTATGGTAACTTTTCATAACTGCCAAAATGTGGAAGTAACCAAGATGTTCTTCAATGGCTGGAAGACAAACCAATTTCAATACAACCATATAAAATATTATTCAGCCACGAAAAAGAGAAATGAGCTATTATGCCACAAAAAAAAAAAAATTGGACGAAACTTAAATACATACATACTACTAAGCAAAAGAAGCCAGTCTGAGAAGGCTACACACACTGATTTCAACGGTATGATATTCTGAAAAGGGCAAAATTATGAAATCAGTAGAAAGATCAGTGGTTGCCAAGGGTTTGGGGGAGTGAGTGAGGGATGCACAGTTGGAACACAGGAGATGTTTAGGGCAGTGAAACTTATCTGTACGATAGCGTAATGGTTGATACATGTCCTTATTATTTGTCAAACTTTTCTGCTCAAATTTGCAGGTCATTTTTTCCATCAACTTAAAATTACTCTAAAAAATGAAGTCATTACTCTTAAGAAAAAACGTTTGTTAAAGATGCAATACAAACAGCATTCTCAGACACTGTAGAGAGAGGTATAAATTGGTACTGCCTTTCTGGTAAACAGTTTGGAAATACAAATCCACAGCCTTTAAAATGATCACACCCTTCAATCCACTAATTCTGCAAGCATGTGCACTAGGGAAATCTCAGAAATATGACCAAAGTTTGATTGATAAATATGTTCACAATTATTTACATGATGGAAAAACTGAAAACAAAGTAAATGTCTAAGAATAGAGCATTATTTTAAAGACTGTGTCTATTAATACACACAGCCATTACATAACCACTAAAAATACTAACACAGAAAAGCAGTCATGACAAATCACAAAAGGAGAGCAGGCTACAAAACAATAAACACAACACACTTCTATTTTTGCTGTTTTAAAAGTGCTTGTTGGGCTAGGAATACAAAGCCCGAGACACAGCTTGACCAAAGTGACCACTGATAATGGACATGAAAATGGTGAGGGTGGGGTCACCTGGCAAGGGGCATGAACATGGAACGCTGGAAATTGTCTCTATCCCGATGCTGATTACAGGACTGCAGGTATAAGTTCACCAAGCTATAAACTTCAGAACAGTGTACTCAAGTGCCTTATGTATATTATAACAAGAAAGTAAAAGGCAACACCGGAAAGGGCATTGATTGAGAGAGGCATGAGGAGGGCCTCTGGAAAGCTTGTTTCTTGATCCAGGTGCTGGTGATTTAGGTATGTTTAGTTTGTGAAAATTCATCAAGTTGTATCATTATGCTTTGGGCTTTTTAAAAAATTTCCTAAAAGACATAGCTCTTGCCCTTGAGAAACCCACAGTGCACATAAAAATACTATAGTTAGAATATACTAAGATGCATGCTTTTTGTTTAAGAAACTAAATTTAAGATCTATGGAAAGAGGTCAAAGCTAGAATCAGTAGCTACAGCAGCCTGATAAGGGCTGTGCACATGTACAGATACATATACTATCTAATGGAACTGATAAACTGACAATCTGTTAATTTTTCAAGGATACTCTGAGATTATACAAAGACCAACAGCCTGAGGTTGCACAAAAGGCAGTATGACCAGTTACCACTTGTAACCACAACTTGGATGACTGGATTTATAAAAATATTTGTAATCCAACTTACCTTTCAAAATTTATATTTCTTTCTTTTTATATAACATTCAAATTGAATTATACAATAGAGAGAAACGACCTATTTGTTTAAGTCAGTCACAGTTCACATTCCTGAACTAGCATTTTTGAATTTGTCTCACCACAAGTAAAATGTTCTTATCCTAGCCCAGTGATTCCAAGACTGGTCTGTGCATTAGAATCACCTAGAGACTTCGCTGGGCATGGTGGCTCATGCCTGTAATCCCAGCACTTTGGGAGGCCAAGGCAGGCGGATCACCTGAGGTCAGGAGTTCCAGACCAGCCTGGCCAACAAGGTGAAACCCCGTCTCTACTAAAAGTACAAAAATTAGCCGGGTATAGTGGCAGGCGCCTGTAATTTCAGCTACTCAGGAGGCTGAGGCAGGAGAATAGCTTGAACCTGGGAGGCAGAGTGTAGAAAGTAAAAAGTTTCCTCTTCAAAATTTTTCTTCTTGTTAAAGAATAAATCATAAGTGTTAGAAATAATAGTTTCTTTTAAAGACTTTCTTCAAGTCTCCTTGCTTTGTGCTAATAACTCCTTGTTAAGCCCTATCCTGCATAACTATTGGACATGCCCACAGGCACGTTCCAGCTCACAGCCTATGCCCCTTCCTTATTTAAAAATGTTATTGCTTCCTTAAACCTTTCATAAGCAAATTCTTTGTTCTTCCCTGCACTTACCTATTTACACTATTAGCATATTGGGTATCAGTTTAAGAGTGTGAGGTCCCGCTCCAGCCAAAGGATGCACGACACAGCAGTAAGGACAACATAAATGCGTAAGGGATAAATATGTCTGCTTTTCCTCTGTCAAGTGTGCTCTCGCCATTGTTCCATCTGCGATTGAGCACCCTTCTGCAGAAAGTAAAAATGACTTGCTGAGAAATCTTTTTGTCTCTATGCTGACTTTTCTTCACAGCACCAATCATCTAACAATTTTGGTCTTTTTGTTGTTGTTGTTGTTGAGACAGAGTCTCGCTCTGTCACCGGGGCTGGAGTGCAGTGGCCGGATCTCAGCTCACTGCAAGCTCCGCCTCCCAGGTTTACGCCATTCTCCTGCCTCAGCCTCCCGAGTAGCTGGGACTACAGGTGCCCATCACCTCGCCTGGCTAGTTTTTTTTTTTGTACTTTTTAGTAGAGACAGGGTTTCACCGTGTTAGCCAGGATGGTCTCGATCCCCTGACCTCACGATCCGCCCATCTCGGCCTCCCAAAGTGCTGGGATTACAGGCTTGAGCCACCGTGCCCAGCCCAATTTTGGTATTTCTAACACAGAGGTTGCAGTGAGCTGAGACTGTGCCACTGCACTCCAGCCTGAGCGACAAGAGTGAGACTCTGTCTCCAAAAAAAAAAAAAAAAAATCACCTGGAGACAGGTAAAAATTCCAAAGCTCAGGTCACACCCAAGACCAATTAAATCAAACTCTGAAGGTGGGGCACAGGCACAGATACTTTGTTTGAAGCTCCCCTAAATGATTTCAAAGAAGGAAGCTGTCATTAAAAATCAACACTAACACTTTATAATTATGAAACTGAAGCAACAAAGCGTATCTTATTTAGGGATACTTTCTAAGTAAGGTTTTCATAATTACTTTTAAAGTGTGAACTACACTACACTACCCTAAAACACCATTTCTAAAATGTTTTCAACTTGACTCAATCTTTTTGTAAATTTTAAGTATAAAAATCCAGAATGACTTTAGATTCCTTAATGAGGCCAGTACCCAAATGTCGGTTCAAGAAGGTGTTGCCAGATTTGCAACTCTTATGTAATAGTTTAAGTACTAACTGCAGTGTTTTAACGAGTAAACAAAGAGAACTCCAAGTCCCAGTTTCATATATAAGGCATAATTTAACTCAAAGTTAATGTAAACCTATCAAACAAAGCCACTGTACACAAAATTTATAGGTCACAAAAATCTGTGGACCAATTACAAAAAAATACATATATACAACCAAATTCCTTGCCAAATACTACATAATCATATTGCTTCCATTTGGTTGGTTGATTGATTTTGAGATGGAGTCTTGCTGTGTCACCCAGGCTGGAGTGCAGTGGCACAATCTTGGCTCACTGCAACCTCTGCTCCCAGGTTCCAGCGATTCTCCTGCCTCAACCTCCTGAATAACTGGGATTGCAGGTGTGCGTCACCATGCCCAGCTTATTTTTGTATTTTTAGTAGAGACGAGGTTTCTCCATGTTGGCCAGGCTAGTCTTTAACTCACAACCGCAGGTGATCTGCCTGCCTCAGCCTCCCAAAGTGCTGGGATTACAGGCGTGAGCCACCACACCTGGCCCACTTGTTCTAATTCAAATTCAGCTGTCATTTAAAATTTGATATTAGCTTTTATATCTCAAAATGTAATAGAGAATTCAGTGTCCCCAAGTAATTCTGAATTTATGATCTTTCCTTTCTACTGGCTCCAAAACTGCCATCTGGTGGAGAGGAAGAGGGCACGCACATCTCCGTTGTTTTTTTTTTTTTTTTTTTGAGGAGTCTCTCTGTCGCCCAGGCTGGAGTGCAGTGGCAAAATCTCGGCTCACTGCAGGCTCTGCCTCCCAGGTTCACACCATTCTCCTGCCTCAGCCTCCCGAGTAGCTGGGACTACAGGTGCCGGCCACCATGCCCAGCTAATTTTTTGTATTTTTAGTAGAGACGGGGTTTCACCATGTTAGCCAGCATGGCCATGATCTCTTGGCCTCTTGATCCGCCCGCCTCAGCCTCCCAAAGTGCTGAAATTACAGGTGTGAGCCACTGCGCCCAGCCTGCTACTTCCAATTTCTTAATTAACTTTATCAGGCTTATTTCCTTCAGCTGATGTTAACTTGGCTTTTTTTTTTTTAGAACAATTCTCAAAGTATGGTTCTTGGACAAGTACCATCAACATCCCCTGGAAACTTAACTAGAAACTGAAATTCTCTGCCCCACCCCAGACCTACCGAACAAGAAACTGTAGGGCCCAGAAATCTGTGTTTAACAAACCCTCCAGGTGGTTATGATGTGTGTAGTTTAAATAAACAACTGTCTTAGATGAGAACTTTATCACTCAGGAACTTTTTGCAATTATCGAATAAAACAAACATGGCCTCATGCAATTAAACAACTACATGAAACTGCTTAAGCAGGAAGATGACATCACGAAGTAGTGCTTAGTGAAAATTATTATCCCAGAAGTAGGCAAGGTGTGAATAGATCAGAAATCAAGTCCAGGAGGCCAATAATTTAGGCATGGGGTGATGAAGAACAGCAGCTGTGGAAACAGAAGGGAGGGATATTATTACGCGTTATTATAGAGTAAAAACTCACTGGAAAAGAATGTCAAAAACGACTTTAAGATTTCAGACCAGGACAACTAAGAGAATATAGAAAAGACAGGGAAAGAAGCTCGCTGGTTTGCAGGATGAAATAAAAATTCAATTCTGAATTTGAGTTTGTACTGACATAAGCAGAAATATTCAACAGAAGAAAGACTAGAGCTTGAAAGAAAAGTTAGAACTAAAGGTATGTCTCATGCCACATGCATGTACAATCACTGAGGCATTGGAATCTCTCCGTTTTCTGTAAGGAATAAATGAGAAGGCGACAGCTGAAAACTAACTGCCAGAAGGATGCCAACTGCAACTGTGGTATTGGTCAGCAGCATTTTATTTCTGTATTCTATTTATTTATTTTTAGAGACAGGGTCTCACTGTCACCCAGGCTGCAGTGCAGTGGTATGATCACGGGCTCACTGCAGCCTCAATCTCCTGGACTCAAGCCTCCTGAACAGCTAAGACTACAGGCGCACACTACCACACCTAATTTTTAAATCTTTTGTAGAGACACAGTCTATGTTGCCCAGGCTGGTCTTGAATTCATGGACTGTGATCCTCCAGCCTCAGCTGCCCAAAGTGCTGGTATTATAGGCTTGAGTCACCATGCCCAGCCGAGCAATGTTTTAAAACTACTAACATTATCTGGATGGAACGGCAGAGATTAAAAAGAAGAAAAAGAAAAAGAAAACTACTAACATTTAAAAATCAAGAGATTTCACCTAAAAATGCAGTTTTTCCAGCTTTTCCAGAAAAATCAGTAGTAATGGAAACCCTGAGTCTATATATTCTATAAGGGGCAACAATGCCTGCAGCTGAGAAGCTGCCTCCTCTCCAGAGCACTATCCAGTTCACCAGTTTCCCCACGCTACCATCTAGCCAGCATCTTTCAATGCTTCCTTCTAGGCCTCTGCATTCAGGCTCATGATTCCTAACACAGAAAACAACCTAACAGAGCATCACAGATTGAGCCTTTGATCAACTAAGAAACAACTAAGTAGAAGTAAAAAAAGAGAGGCAGTCAAAGAGCAAGAACCAAAACAACAGAGTTCAGCAGAGTACAGAGCAGATGGAAAAGGCAATGAGGCCTATTAACAACCTAAAAAGTAATCTCTTCCTGTCATTTTTATTTTTAGAGACTAGGTTTTTCCATGTTGCCCAGGCTGGAGGGCAGTGGCGCAATCATAGTTCACTGTAAACTTGAACTCTGAGGCTCAAGTGATCCTCCCACCTCAGCCTCCCAAGCTGGAAGGATAGGCGTATGCCACCATACCCAGCTAGTTTTTTCTTATTTTTTGTAGAAACAGGGTCTTGCTATGTTGCTCAGAACTGTCTTGAACTCCCACGTTGACCTCTCAAAGTGCTAGCATTACAGGCATGAACCACCACACCCAGCAAAAAGCAACCTCTCTGATGAGGCTTCCTGACTCCCTCTCCCTACCTAATCTGGCTCTCATAACTGTGTCCCTTAAGACACTTATCAGAATTGGTAACTAAAAATTACTTTTATCTAATTATTTGTTTCCTATCTGCTCTCCTTTCAGACTCCAAGGAACAGTAGGAACACCAAGTAGTCCACAGTGGCTATAGGATAACAAAAATGCCTAGAACCATGCTTCCCAGCAAGTAGAACAGAACAGTAGGTAACTGTTCATTCATGAATATACTGGAGCCGAATCCGTGAAATTCAGGCTGGTAAAACTGTATTTAGTTGCATAAGCAGAAGTGCACCTCTGTGAGCTTCTGAGAAGAATGGCAGTCACTGAAGTAAAACCTCAGCGAGATTAACTCTGGCACTCTTGTACGGAAACAATTCACACTGGGAAGAGGAAAAAGTGGTAACTTTGAGACTACTGTTGAAACTTGAATCCACAGGAAGAGGTTAAGGTTTAGGAGTGTGGAAGAACTTAGGTAACTTTGAGAATCTAGAAGACTGATGGTGCCAAGAGAGATAAAGAATAAGGGTTATATTTATGTGCAAATTTGTTTTCCTTTTTTGTTTTTTTTTTGTTGTTGTTGTTGTTTTGAGACAGAGTCTCACTCTGTCGCCCAGGCTGGAGTGCAGTGGTGCAATCTCAGCTCACTGCAACCTCCGCCTCCCAGGTTCCAGCAATTCTCCTGCCTCAGCCTCCCAAGTAGCTGGGATTACAGGCCCCTGCCACCACGCCCAGCTAATTTTTTTTTGTATTTTTAGTAGAGACGGGGGTTTCACTATGTTGCTCAGCCTGGTCTTGAACTCCTGACCTCATATGACATGCCCGCCTCCGCCTCCCAAAGTGCTGGGATTACAGGCATGAGCCCCCGCGCCTAGCCCTTAAGTGTAAATTTATATGTGAGTTGCAGCTGAGACATTAAGAGGGTTGTGACCAGCACTAGAGCTCAGAGAAAGTCAGATTAGACAAAGATTCGAGTTACGCTAAGAGAGATGATTTGAGAACCAAAAAAAAAGTCCAAGAGCTAAACTGGCACTGGGGTAAGAGGAGAGGCGGCGGAGAGTGGCATTAGAAAAATAGGCCAGTACCAAAGAAGCCAAGGGAGGCCAGAGTTCAAGTGGGGTTGCCTAACACTGTCAACCATGGTCCAAGGCCTTTTCTCCTCTCAGAAACACATTCCGTGGCACCATATTCCCTTATACTCTTGAGGGTTACGCTACTGCGGATTGGACCACCTTGGCCTCTGCTTTCTAAGATAATGCCCACTCCAGGGCTGAGTCTGGAAAAGATATCTCAGATCAAAGCCCCCAAAATGGTCCTGGCCTCACCTACAGAGTCTGCATCTTGGAACGTGGGGTGGAAGAAAGCCAAGCTGAATTGTGGAAATGACAGATCCTTTCCTAAGTCAGTTAACTTTAACAAACATGTCTTTCCAATTTGTTTCTCTATTTGCTATTTGCTGACAACACTGAAAAAGCGGCAGTAACGATTACATGTACTGATTTTCTTAGTATTTACTAAATTTCTCCATGAGCTCGTGCAAGGACTAATTTTAAGGTATTAAAAAAAGCAAGCAGAAAAGCAACTCTTAAATGTATAACAAATATTTAGTGAGAAGTAGGTCTGTGGATACAGTGTTAGACATCTAGACACTTTCCCCTGAAACTATTCTTCTTAAGTCAAAGAAACACCTCCATCCCTTTTCAGGAAACCCAGAAGGCAAACTCTAAGGCTTAAAGAATCCAGTAATTTAAGTTGTCCTTATTTTAAGGAAATAAACATGCTTCTCCCTTCAAGTGGGCGCAGCTGCTACCTGACATGACAGTACAGGGCCAGACAGTGGGGCTGTTGAAGACGCATGCAGCCTAACTTCCTAAAGATGTGGCTACCAGATTTCTTAGGCTGAGCTCAAGACGCAGTGAGGGGTACTTTTGAAAAGTTAAACAACGTTTGCAAACATGCTCCCCCATGCCACGTTAAATGTCCCTCAACACTAGCCTTTAAGCTCCAGATGTCTGCACTGACGCTGGAGCCATGCAAGAAAGCTGAATAAAATCACACCACGGGCAGAGAGAGCTGCAGCAAGTGGCAAAGCACCTGTGTGTGTTGGCTGCACAAAACATGCCGCACAATTCCTCTAAGCTGAATCCCTCCGTGTCCCCAAACTGCACCCAACTTTGAAGAAAGAAAAGTAATTGAGGCCAAAAGAATGAAAGTCGTGTGGGGACAAGGCTGAATTAAGAGCTAGAGTTGCAGAAAACGAGAGTGCTGCCGCAAAGAAGATGCTAGAGGGAAAAAGGAAAGACAGGGACGAAGGCTGGGGCTTGGGGAGGGCCAAGGTTGGGGTGGGCCAAGGTTGGGATTTCACAAATGCGCCTCTGAGCTCGACTCCAAACTTCGGGGCCAGCAGTCTCCACCCCCGGCCCTTTTCCCACTTTGGCGAGCGCCGCTGAAGAGCCTGCCCTTGGCTGCTCGCTCTCTCACTCACCTCGACATGAGCCTCCACACCTCCCGCTGCCCCATCGCCAAACACTCCGGAACTAAAGCAACGGAACGAGAATCACGCGCAACTTTCCAGCGCCTCGCCTGAGCCCCGCCCACCGCCGTCCTCCCCCGCCGGGCAGAGATTGACAAGTCCTCCAGAAAGCTAGAGCGACCGTTTCCGCTACGCGGCAGGGAGGGGCGGGGCAAGAACGACGCCTGGAGGAAATAGTTGAGGGCGGGGAAGGGAGATGGGACCGGTGAGGGGCGGGCCTGGAATCGGGGACGGGGCCAGGGAGAAGGCGGAGAGCGAGCTAAGGCGGAGCGGGGAGAGGGAGGATAGAGCGGACTAGGGCGGATTCGCAGGAAAGGAGATTGCCCTCTAGAGGCTGTCTTAGCCCAAAGCGCAACCTGTTGTAGGCTTGACCTGCAAATTTGACCAGCAGGAAGTAATGTGAAAGACTTTTCTGGAATTTTAGTAATTTTTTATTAAAATGTAAACTTAGTATTATTTAAGAATCAAGTAGAGGAATTACACTTGATAAAGGACATCGGGGTAGTTTATTCATTCCTAACCCAACATAGCCTAATGCCTTTAACATTAGGATTGAGACATTTTCAGTTTTCTTGGGAAAAGTTATAGATCCGCCACTCTTCCTCAAAGACAGAAAAGAGTGGTCTGATTAAGAGATAACAGATATGTCTTCCCAACTAAAGTAAAAGTTACTGTTATCAGTGAAAGCCTAATTGCATTCAGAAAGTAGCTTACTCTTAAATGAAACCAACATTTAACTCAACTACTAGGATCCACTGTTAAATTGAGGAAAACGTTCCTCTGCTTCCAGATTCACTCAGATGTCTAGCAGAAGACATTTCATCGCCACTAGTAAGTACTGAAACATTTATCAGAAAGAAGAAATCCGGTGACAAATTTCAGAGAGGACACATGAAAGGAGTTATTCTTAGTACCTTGATACCTAAAGAGATTCACTGTTGAGACTTTGATCAAAAATTACGTTGCTAACCTAGGTCAAATGTAATAACCAAATGCCCACTGAGAAGAGGACAGACAACAGACATCACAGAAGGAACTCCTTACCTGCAATTTGGTTTTTAACTGGCTACAGGACATCACCATCTGACATCACCATCATGCCTCATTCACTGAGGACAGAAATGAAACAGTCATCTGACCTAGCATGGTTTACTGGAAAAAGTATGGACTTTCCTGTTAGACAGACTGAGATTCAAACCTTCCTTGCCGCCCTAGCTTCATGTGTGTGAAACCTGAGTCTCAGAAGTCCTCATCGTTAGAAGGGCCCTGTGCTTGTTTTAATGTTGTGCTATTAATAATTTTTGAACAAGGAACCACAAATTTTCATTTTACACTAGGCCTGCAAATTACATAATCAGTCCTATCCCTAGCACACTAATAGTTTAATGACCGTGAGCAAATTATATAGCTTTTCAGAACCTCCATTTTCTCATCTGAAAATGGATGTGCTGATGATTAAAAACTAGAGGTGTTTGTGAAGATCCATTGAAATACAGAAGGAAATATGTGCATAAATTACTTAGGAACTCCTAGGTATCAAGACTTGTCAGTTATGCCACACCTTCCACCAAGCTGTCCTTCCTATTCCTAAATTCTCTATTTCTTCTAATGATGCTATCGTCTTCTGGCCTCCAGCTCTAGAAACCTTAGTCCTTTAAAAAAAATTATCTTAATATTCTATTCTGAAGATTTTCAAACATATAGCAAAATTATAAAAATTTAAAGCAAACACCTATGTGCTCACCACATAGATTCTACCTAGATTTACATTTTATCTTGCTTTATTCCTTATCCCAAATACCTTATTTTTAAATGCTTTTCAAAGTTAATTACAGGCATCGTTTTACTTCTCCCAAAATATGGCATGTGTCTTATTATCTAGAGTTAAATATTTGTTTACATATTTTCCCTTTTGACACAAAATTTACATACAATGAAATGCACAAATCTTAAGTGTACATTCACTGAGTTTGACAAACGTATACACTTGTGTAACCAAAATTCCTGAGATATAAACCATTATCATCACCCCAAAAAGTTTCCTCTCACGATTTTCCAGACATTCTCTGCCTATCACTGCCTTCCCCACCCAACCCCCACCCCAGAAGCAACCACTGTTCTGTCTCGAGAACCACTGTTGTTTGTTTTCAGACAGGGTCTCATTCTACATCCAGGCTAGAGTACACTGCCACAGTCATAGCTGACAGCAGCTTCAACCTCCCTGGGCTCAAGCAATCCTCCCACCTCAGTCTCCTGAGTAGATGGGACTACAGGCACATGCCACCACGCCCAGCTAGTTTTTTTGTTTTTTTGGTTTTTTTTTGCAAGATAGGGTCTTGCCATGTTGCCCAGGCTGGCCTCCAACTCCTGAGCTCAAGAGATCTCCCCGCCTCGATCTCCCAAAGTGCTAGGATTACAAGTGTTAAATACTGCACCCAGTCTGATTTTTTCTACCATCAATTAGTTTTGCATTTTCTAAAAATTCATATAAAATGGAATCATACAGTGTGCACTTTTTGTGTATAGCATTTTTCACTTAGCAAAATGTCCATATTGTGTGTGTCATGTGTATCAGTAATTTGCTCCATTTTATTACTGAGTAGTATTTTATTATATGAATACACCATAGTTTACTGATCTATGCTCCTCCTGATAGGTTCTTGGGCTGTTGCCAGTTTGGAGCTATTATGAATAAAGCTGCTGTAAACATTCTTGTGTAAATCTTTTGTAGACATATGTTTCCTTTTCTCTTGAGTATATTTATCTGTAAGTAGAATGTCTTGTTTATAGGGTATGTCAATGTTTGGTTTTATATGAAACAGCCAGACCCTTTTGTATCATTTTGGACAAGAATTCTGGTGGCATACAATCCACAGAATGAGGAATTATGTTTACAAATGATATATTTGATAAAAGGCTATCCATAATATGTAAAGAACTATCACAATTTAAATAACCGAATTTTAAAATGGACAACATTTGAATATACTATACAGCTCTCCAAAAAAGATGTATGAATGATCAATAATCATATGAAAAGATACTCAACATTATTAGCCATCTGGGAAATGCACATCAAAACCACAATGACTTCACACCCAACCGTCATTTTTTAAAAAACAAGGGTTAGTGAGGAGAATTTGGAATCCTCAGACACCACTGGTGAGAATGTACAATGGTACAGCTATCTTGGAAAAGTATCTGGCAGTTCCTCAAATGGCTAACCAGAGTGACCATATGACCCAACAATTCCATACCTAGGTATATACCCAAAATAAATGAAAACATAGTCCTCACAAAACTTGTACATAATGTTTATGGCAGCATAACTGCCAAGAAGCAGAAATAACCCAAATGTCCATCAACTGATAAATAGGTAAAAACAAAAGTTATATATCTGTACAATGAAGTATTATTTGGCAAGAAACAGAAATGAAGTATCGATACATGGTACAACATGAGTAACCATGGAAAACACTGTGCTAAATGAAAGAAGCCAGTCATAATAGACCACATATTATATGATGCCATTTATATGAGTGTCTAGAATAAGCAAATTTGTACAGATAGAAAGTAGACTACAGGTTGCCTAAGGCTGGAGAGGAGGTGGGAGAATGGGAGAGTGACAGCTAAGGGGTACGGGGTTTTCTGGTAGAGTAACGAAAGTATTCTAAAATGGATAGTGGTGATGGTTGGTTGAATCATATACTTTATATGGGTGAATTGTGTGGTATGTAAATTACATCTTAATTTTTAAATAAAGAATTCTGGTTGCTCCATATTCTCAGTCACATTTTGTGTTTATTAATCTTTTTAATTTTACTCATGCTGGTGCGTGTGTGATATTATCTCCTTGTGATTTTAATTTTCATTTTGCTGGTGTCTAACCATGTTGAGCACTTTTTCGTATGCTTTTATCTTCTTTTAATTTTCTTGCCCATTTTTAAATTGGGGTTTTTTTTTTGTTGCTGTTATTTTGTTTTTTGTTTAGACAAAGTTTCTCTCTTGTTGCCCAGGCTGCAGTGTAATAGCGCGATCTTGGCTCACTGCAACCTCCACTTCTGGCTAATTTTGTATTTTTAGTAGAGACGGGGTTTCTCCCTGTTGGTCAGGCTAGTCTCAACCTCCTGATCTCAGGTGATCCACCTGCCTTGGCCTCCCAAAGTGCTGGGATTATAGGCGTGAGCCACTGTACCCGGCCTAATTGGGTTATCTTTTTATTCGTGTTTGATATTGTCTTTTTAAATTATTGTTCAATTATCTATTTCTGTTACAAATTACCCCTAAAATTTAGCAGCTTAAAGGTACTAACATGTATTGTTTCTCAGAGATTCCGAGGCTCAGGAATCAGGGAGAGACTCAGCCAGGTGGTTCTGGCTCAGAGTCTCTCATGAGACTGCAAAGCATTGGCTGGGATTGCAGTCATCTGAATGCTCAGCTTCCAAACTCATGTTGTTGTTGGCAGGTTACAGGTCCTGCCACATGGGCCTCTCCATGGGGCTGCTCAAAGTGTAGCAGCTGGCTTCCTCTGGAGAGAAAGAGCCCAGAAAAAGAGCCACAAAGACAGAAGCCACGGTATCTTGTAACCATCACTGCTGTTTATTTTATTGGTCACGTGGACCAACCCCAGTAAAGTATAGAAGATTTTACAAGAGTTCGAATACTCGGATGCAAGGATCCTTTCAGACTGTTTGGAGCCTGGCTATCATACTTGATTTTATTTTTTCTTTCCTCATTGTCAATCAGTCATCAACCCATGCCAGTTATTTCTTTGAAAGATCTCTCAGATTTGTTCTATCCTCTCAACACCTCCACTGCTACCATTCTAGTACCTACCTGTAACTCATTCCAGATCTAACTTCTCTCTTGTCCCTCAACCATCACACCCTTCAATTCATTCTGCATTTTACTGAAAATAAATTTTCCTAAGATACAACTTTTGATGTATTATTCAGCTGCTAAATAATCTCACAATTGTCTATAGCTATGTTGTCCAAAACTAGACACAGCTGACTACTGTGCACTTAAAATGTGGCTAGTATAACTGAGGAACTGAATTTTTAAAAATTTACATTTAAAAACTAAAGCAGTGTTAAAATTTTTATATTGATTACATGTTAAAGTAACAGTATTTTGGATGTATTGGGTTAGAAAAAATATATTATTTAAATTAACTTTACCCGTGTCTTTTTACCTTTTCAATGGGGCTACTAGAAAATATTAAATTATGGCTGGGGACGGTGGCTCATGCCTGTAATCCCAGCACTTTGAGAGGCTGAAGCAGGTGGATCACCTGAGGTCAGGAGTTCAAGACCAACCTGGCCAACATGGTGAAACCCCGTCTCTACTAAAAACACAAAAATTAGCCGGGCATGGTAGCACATGCCTGTAATCCCAGCTACAGGCTGTTCCTCCCAGGGCTGAGGCAGGAGAATCGCTTGAACCCAGGAGGCGAGGGTTGCAGTGGCCGAGATTACACCATTGCACTCCAGCCTGGGCCACAAGAGCAAAACTTCGTCTCAAAAAATAAAAAGTTAAATTACATATGCAGCACACATTGTATCTGTATTAAACAACAGTGGTCTAGAACATTCCCTTCAAACTGACTGGCTTTTAAGGCAGCAGAAACGAGGCTTCACCTTAGCTACCCAACCTTATTTACCGTTTACCTGCTCTTCGTCCTGTCACAGGCATCTCTCCTGGATGCCTCTGAGTATATAATGTTGATGTTCTGCCACTGCTCCTCAGTCCATGCAATTCCTTATACCGGGAAAGCCATTCTTCTTTTATCCTCCTCTAAAATTTGTTCATCCTAAAGGCTCAAGTCTTATCTTTCTGCAGTAGTATTTTACTGTAACCTCTACTGAGCTCTCCTACCTGAATTTCAATTATACTTCTAATTCATAGTTCATTACTTCTCTCTCTCTCTCTCTCTTTTGAGATGAAGTCTCACTATGTTGCCCATGCTGGACTCAGATTCCTGAGCTCAATGTTCCTTCCACTTTAGCCTTCCCAGTAGCTGTTACTACAGGCACACACACTGCACCTGGCTCATGACTTACTTCTTACATAATTTTTTGTCTTAATTGAATGCTAATTTTCTCTCTCAAATTGTACATTCCTTGAGGATATGAACTGTATCTTATATTTTGTCTGAATCTTTCAAAAACCTAGTGCTGGGACATGGTAAGAGGGCTTACAAATTTGATATACTAATTATGAAGGAAATTTGTGTACAAATAACTTTGTTATCTTCTAACCAGTAGAAACCTGGCATTAATGTGGAAAAAAATAAGGTTGTAAAATTTATTTGTCAGAATGCAAGTGCTCCTTGATATAAGTACCCATAACATGTGAAAGATTATCCAGGAGCCAGCACAAAGGCTGAAGGATAGAAAAGTGACTCCCTCCTACTTTCCTTTGTTGGAAATCAATGAATGGCAATCAATGAAGGCTCTGAAGAACCTTACAAAAAGTCATTTTTGTTGGACTGAGGCCCCTCAGCACACCCAGCCCTATCCCATACCCCTCTCCCTGAAGCTCTACCACCAATGAAGGATGTCTGAGAATGCCAGGAATGAAATGCAAGATGCTTATTTTGATTGTCCCAATAGTCCACTCCTGGAAGGACCTCTGAGATCCTGCCTTTTCCTAACCCTAACGGGCTGTGTTACCTAGTCAACTCTACTCTGCCTCCTCGTTCATGGGGTGAGTAAGAAATCTAAAGACTCAGCCCTCTACCCCTTTCATGCCTCTTGGAAATGTGCTAAAACCCACTCGTTTTCCTTCCTTTGCATTTGTGATTTTTCCGAAAATTTACAAAATGGTCTTTTGAGTGAAGAGTGTATTTGACACCAACGTTCCTTGCCAAGCCAGAGCAAGGTTCTCTGACCCACAGTGAGCTCACTGGTCGCCACCCCAAGGATGTAAGCATGGAAGTCTCAGAGTTACCCCTTTGGCCAAGGCCAACTGTGGGATGCACGGATGTATGGAATGTAGGCCACCTGCAAGAAGTCCCTGGTGTTGTCCCAAACAAAGAGACCTGGGTCATACAACTAAAGGCCAAGAAGTAGGGCATTGTCCAACTACTATAGACAAGAACTGGGGAAAATAGAGCTTGATTAACTGACTCCAGACAGCAATGTTCATTTCAATTTATCAATCACAAAAAAGGTAGTATGGGATACTGTGAGGGCTGTAACCCAATAGCACTTAAGGGATTTACCATTCCCTCCTTTTCACTATGGGCATGAATGAGTATCCTTATGCATCCCAGGGTTTTGGAGGTACCAGCAGTTAAGTAATGAATTCCTCTGGATCCTTTCCCTTCTTTTTTGCTTCATATCCAAAGCAAGTTGAATCAGCCCTGTTGCGAGGCTAGTATTCATTAGATAAACATCAGTATGGCTATGTGATTGTTAAGACATTGAAATACTTCCAAAATGATTGGTAAATAGCCGCTGCTCACTGACAGTGAGCATTTCCTTGGGCTCAAAGGATCCCCAAGAGGGTACTGATGAAGAAACCACCTGGCACCTGCCAGGTGACTGGCCATAGCTGACTACACTTGACTCCATCCCATGTGTTCACAGTGGGCCCAGATGCTTCTGGAGATGGCGCTCCTTGCGATAGTGCTTGCACACCAGAAGGGATGCATGTTGTCCATCAGGCTGTTCCTTCCAAGGCTGAGACTACCTGCTTCAGGCTGGCACACACAGACTTACCCCCAGGGCAGTTTAATGTACCATAGCTCTTCAACATTTTGAATATTATTCTTGCCTTTTTGTATGCTTGTGCTAATAATTTTGTGCAACCCAAAGAACAGGACTGGACCACATGCATTATGGTGGCATTAATGAAAGGATCACATAGGTTAAACTGGGAACTGAAAGTCTTTGGAAGGGGAGCCACATCTGGGGCTGTTTCTTGTCAATCTCCCTCTCTCGTTGGCCGGATGGAACCTCATGCAAACTTGTGGAATGTCTGCTTCTATTTGGTGCTTTGTCTAATCATGGAGGGGCCATTATGATCCAGGTTATGTGTTAGTGTTAGGCTCTGAAGCTTACATGGAGCCCTGGAAGTACACAGTAGGGCCACCTCTTATAGTGTTGGAATCAGAGAAAGCTTCCCAGGAAAGGTAACTGTTTTAGATAGAGAAATTCTGCACAGATGAAGCATAATAGGTGACTCCAGCATTTTGACAGTGGCACAACAGAGGTAGGGAAGAATCAGGTCTCTAGGGACTATGAAGCCTCTTTAAGGGTATTTAAGCAGAAAGATGACACAATCGGATTTGACTTCTATCAGTATCACTTTGAAGCAGGGTCAGTGGACCAGAGGAAACTGATCTCCGTATATGTTTTCTGTACCTTCATACTAACTTGACTTGCAAGAGATTTTGATTTGCCTTGGCTTGTCTGATTCCAACTCTAGCTCACAACATCATCTCATAATATTGCTTTTAAATAGTTATTTTTTACATTTCTATTTTGTTTTTATCACACTTGCTAATTGATTAATCTGTTTCTCATTTTCTGAACTCAGCAGAGCAATCTGATTAGCCTAGTGTAACTTTTTTGAGCTGTGCATAGGCCAACTTGGATCAAGAGGTCATGAAGTTTAATCATCCATTTGCATACTGGGAATGTTCATGGGTTCCAAGATTATGTGGGTCTGTCAGGCAATTATGGCTTATTTCTCAGATCATCAACCAGTATCCATGCTTAGAGTATTTATTCAAATAGCAGCTGATCAGGATAGGAGCATTTATAAAATTGGGAAAATTTTAAATAAAGATAGTTCTGTTAGACCAAGAAACATATGTATATATGTGCAGAAACATTTTAGAGAACTGCACACCCAAAATGTTAACAGTGGTTATCCTCGGGTGGTGGTGAAAATACGAGTGACTCACTTCTTCTCTATAATTATTTACATTTTCTATTATGTCACTTGAGACTAGATAGTTGTTTTGTAACAAAAATAAAAGTGGTTTTTAAGGAAATCAGGGAGCATTACACATATCTGCCACATTTTTCCTTATGGCTAATTCCCAAAATACCTTTTGGACAATTTTTGTCTTTACTACATGCACTTGATTTCTAGGGAGTTGCCACTAGATGGTGAATATACTACATCGAACAAGATCGAAAGGCTTCCATTTCTTCAATAAGCTAATCCCTCCAAATGAAATTTCTTAGAAAAAAAAGTCTTAATACTTTTTTCAACTTTGAGATATGGCATACCAAATTATGTCTCTAATAATTAAAATGAAAATACATACATAACATATTCACAACATAACACTGACATAAAGACTTTGTACTGTATTTTCCAAGAACACAAGCCTTGGTGCACAGAAATAGTACAATGTCCATTTGTAGTTTTAACATAATTTACTTATTTCTAATATGAATGTCAAATTATCTTTATTATTTTAAAATATTCATTTTATGTAGATATAGTCTTGACCTCACTTTAAAATAAATATTTAAATTTAGCATTAAAACATTCCCAAATGAGTAAATTGATCTGTCCTACTAAATTTGATAAGTTGGTTTACAAATTCTATGATGTTCTATGAAACTAGTATCACCCCAATACCAAAAGCAGGCAAGAACACAACAAAAAAATAAAACTACAGGCCAATATCGCTGTTGAACATAGATGCCAAACTCCTCAACAAAAATACTAGCAAACCCAACTGAACAGCACATAAAAAAGATAATTCATCATGATCAAGTGGACTTTATTCCAGGGATGCAAGGATGATTCAACATTCTCAAATCAATAAAT
Source organism: Piliocolobus tephrosceles (assembly GCF_002776525.5). Classification (NCBI taxonomy): domain Eukaryota; kingdom Metazoa; phylum Chordata; class Mammalia; order Primates; family Cercopithecidae; genus Piliocolobus; species Piliocolobus tephrosceles. The sequence goes on from NC_045444.1 coordinate 76,371,531, forward strand.
GTGATTAACCACATCAACAGAATTAAAAACAAAAACCATTTGATCATCTCAATAGATGCAGAAAAAGCATTTGATATAAACCAACATCCCTTTATGATAAAAACTCTCAACAAACTAGATACCTCAAAATAATAAAAGCTGTATTTGACAAACCCACAGTCAACTGATACTCATACTGGAAAAGTAGAAAAGTAGAAAGCATACCCCCTAAGAACTAGAACAAGACAGGGAAGTCCACTCTCACCACCGCTATTCAACATAGGACTGAAATAACTAGTTAGAGCTATCAGGCAAGAGAAATAAATAAAGGGCATCCAAACAAATTATCTTTGTTCATTGATGACATAATCTTATACCTAGAAAATCCCAAAGACTCCTCCAAAAGACTCATAGACTTGATCAACAACTTCAGTAAAGTTTTAGGATATAAAATCAATGTACAAAAATCAGTATCATTTTTATACACCAAATATTTTCAAGCTGAGAACTAAAGCAAAAACTCAATCCCATTTATAATAGCCACAGAAAAAAATACAATACTGGAGTATATTTAACTAACGAGGTGAAAGAGCTCTACAAGGAAAATTACAAAACACTGTTGAAAGAAATTATACGTAACACAAACAGACAAAAAAAAATCCCATGCTCATGGATTGAAAGAATCAATGTCCTTAAAATAACCTGCCCAAAGCCATCTGCAGATTCAACACAATACCTATCAAATTACCAATGTAATTCTTCACAGAATTAGAAAAAAACTGTCCTAAAGTTGACATGGAACGAAAAAAGAGCCCAAATAACAAAACCGACCCTAAGCAACAAAAACAAAGCCAAAGACATGGCATTACATTGCTTCAAATTATGCAAGAAGGCTATAGTAACTAAAACAGCATGGTACTGGTACAAAAAAACACACATAGATTAATGGAACAGAATACAGAACCCCAAAATAAATCCATATACCTACAACCAGCTGATCTTTGACAAAGTTGACAAAAATAAACCATGGGGAAAGGGCACCCTATTCATTAAATGGTGCTAGGAAAATTATCTAGTCATATGAGGAAGAATGAAACTGGACCCTTTTCTCTCACCATATACAAAAATTAACACAAGCTGATTAAAGACCTAAATGTAAGACCTGAAACTATAAAAGTCCCAGAAGAAAACCTAAGAAATACTCTTTTGGACATTGGCCTAGGCAAATAATTTATGACTAACACCCCAAAGGCAAATGCAATGAAAACAAAAATAGACAAATGGGACTTAAACTAAAAAGCTTCTGCACAGCAAAATAAATAATCAGCAGAATAAACTGACAACCTACAATATTACCTAAATAATGAGGCACCTTATATTACAGAAGGACATTATTTAACAAATTAAAAGACAGTATAATCACCATATCAGAGATCTATTTCTTATCTCCTCTTGCCCTTTCAGTCTCTTGTAGAAACTATTTGCAAATTATGCCTCTGACAAAGTGCTAATATCCAGAATCTACAAGGAACTCAACTCAACAAGAAAAAAACAAAAAAATCCCATTAAAAAGTGGGCAGTTCAGGAGTTTGAGGCTACACTGAGCTATGATTATACCACTGTACTGTACACTAGGCAACATAGCAGGGCAATCTCTTGCCAAAAAAAAAATAACAACAACAAAAAAAAGGTTGGTAAAGGACATGAACAGACATTTCTCAAAAAAAGACAAACAGGAAGCCAACAAACATACGAAAAATGCTCAACATCACTAATTTTCAGAGATACGCAAATTAAAACTACAATGAGATATCATCTTACTCCAGTAAGAATAGCTATTATTAAAAAATTATAAGGCCAGGTGCAGTGGCTCACGCCTGTAATCCCAGCACTTTGGGAGACCGAGGCAGGTGGATCACAAGGTCAGGCGATCGAGACCATCCTGGCTAACGCGGTGAAACTCCGTCTCTACTAAAAAAAAAAAAAAAAAAAAAATTTGCCAGGCGTGGTGGCAGGCACCTGTAGTCCCAGCTACTAGGGAGACTGAGGCAGGAGAATGGCGTGAACCTGGGAGGCAGAGCTTGCAGTGAGCCGAGATAGCACCACTGCACTCCAGCCTGGGCGACAGAGTGAGACCCCGACTCAAAATAATAATAATAATAATAATAATAATAATAATAATAATAATAATATAATATAAAATAAAATTATAAAACAACAGATGGTAGCATGGATGTGGAGAAAAGGGAGCCCTTATATACCATTAGTGGGAGTGTAAATCAGCACAATGTCTATGGAAAATAGTATGGAGATTTCCCAAAGGACCTACCATTCAACTCAGCCTTCCCACTACTGGGCATCTACCCGAAAGGAAAGAAATCACTATATCAAAAGCCGCCTGCACTTGTAGGTTTACGATGGCACTATTCACAATAGCAAAGTCACGGAGTCAACCTTAGTGTCCATCAATGGATGAATGGATTTTTTTTTAATGTGGTATATATACACCATGGAATACTATGCAGCCACAAAAAAGAATGACATCATGTCTTTTGCAGCAACATGGATAGAGCTGGAGGCCATTATCCTAAGTGAAATAATTCAGAAACAGAAAATCAAATACTGTATGTTCTCACTTATACATGGGAACTACACCAAGGGTACACATGCACATACAGATGAAAATAATAGATACTGGGGACTCCATAAAGGGGGAGGTTGAGATGGGGATGAGGGTTAAAAAAGATTTACCTATTAGATACAATGTTCACTATTTGGGTAATAGGTATGCTAGAAGCCCAAACCTTACTGTTATGTAATATATCCATGTAACAAATCTGCACATGTACCCCTGAATCTAAAATAAGCAAATACACTTTTTAAAAGAGAAAAAACAACCCAATTCTCTGATATTAGCAAGTCCCAGGGAAGTGTAATCAAGAAGATCCTCTGTAAAAATTATGGCCATTAAGCTCCACTGGGTTTCCCTGTAATTGTTTCTATGTATGTATACATAACAATAATAATATGTAAGTAGTATGTAATTTTTTTACAGTATGTTACGGTATGTATATACTTCCCTCTGATGGACCCTAGATTCCTCAATATTTGCTATTTCTTTCAGGAAGGGGAAATAAAAGCAAATGAGTGTTGAAACGGTATGTTTTTCCACTTACATGGGAAAACATTGAGTCCTTTTCAGACTCATTTATATTGTCTTGGTATTTAAGTGGCTGAGGCTTTCTACTATTCTAAATACTATATTCTCTTTTCCTATGGCAGATAAAGAAGGAGGTAAGGAAAAAGAAAATAGTAAACATCGATATTCTGTTTTCTGATATTCACCTACTAGGTCCAGAAATCCTCCTTTGAAACTCTTGCCTCAAACTCCTAAATTAAAAAGGAAAAATGACTCATCCCACAATACTAGTGGTAAAATTAATTTAATTTGTATAATTTCTGCCTACATTTAGGAGCAAAAAAACCAGAGCACAAAGACAGTGGAAGGCAAGACAGCAATGTTTTTTGATATGTGTTATTAAGATTCAAAGTTGCAGGGTGCGGTGGCTCACACCTGTAATCCCAGCACTTTGGAAGGCTGAGGTGGGCAGATCATGAGGTCAGGAGATCGAGACCATTCTGGCTAACATGGTGAAACCCCATCTCTACTAAAAATGAAAAAAATAAATTAGCCGGGCGTGGTGGCATGTGCCTGTAGTCCCTACTCAGGAGGCTGAGGCAGGAGAATCACTTGAACTCAGGAGGCAGAGGCTGCAGTGAGCTGAGATTGCACCATTGACTCCAGCCTGGGCGACATGGCAAGACTCTGTCTCAAAAAAAAAAAAAAAAATTCAAAGTCAAATAATTTTCATCTGATGAAAGATTTATGATAAATGGTAATATCAAAGCTTTTTTTTCCCCCAAGTTTGAAAACAAATTACACAGTTGCTGCTGTACACCGTCTCCCAGACTCCGGAGTATTTTGAAGTCAAAACCTCTGTACTCACCCGTAGATAAGATTATCTAAATAAATGGAGAATGGGAGATCAGAGATGCAGTGAAGTAAGTGGTGACAGGGAATTAGCTTCCTTTTCCTCATCTTGGTATCAAGCAGTGGGTCTCTAACTTTCATTTAACTCCTTGATCCTCACAGAAGTAACTAATAACTGCATTTGTTGCTATTTCCAAGATAAAATTTAACCACATATGTCAAGTAATATGTGGTTGACCCTTGAACAACACGGATTTGAACTGCGTGAGTCCACTTACAAGTGGAGTTTTTGCAACCAAACACAGATCAAAATTACAATATTTGTGGGATGTGAAACCTGCCTATAAGGAGGATTGAAGTTTTGTACACACCGGTTCTGCTGAGCCAGCTGCTGGACTTGAGGATGCTCGGATTTTGGTATCCATAGTGGGAGGATTTTGGCATCCATATTCGAGATCCTGGAACCAAGTACCCTGTGGATATCAAGGGGTAACTGTATTTAACCTTTCTTCATGACCTCGTGGAAAGAGTAAAAGTAGGAAAAAATGTGTATGAGGGAGTAGGGGGGAGGGGGAATGTTATGGAGAAAGGAACTATGTGAACTAAGTTCAAAAATAACTGTGTGTGTTCTTTCTGATTTTCCAGTGTTTTCTTTCCATTTATAAGAGCTCATTTGTGGAAACTAGATTAATCACAATAAGTAAACATTTCACTGTTGGCACATTCTATTACAAGACTTGTGAAAAGCATTTAGGATCAAATACTCAATACATATGAAGGGATTTGAAAGTTAAAATTGTTTTTAAGTTGTGACGTGTTAGAGGTAACAGTACAATCCCATTTTCCCAAATATATTTAAAATGTCTCTACAGTGTTACCTAAATGACACATCTTATATCACAGAAGGAAATTACTTAACAAATTAATAAGACAGTATAATCAGCATATGAGAAATCTACTTCTTGTCTCCTCTTGCCTTTCCAGTCTCTTGTTGGCTTAAGTTTTTACCAGAATGATTTGGTAATATGAAGTGTGGAGGAGATAGAATGGGTGCGGTTTAGGAAAAGAATTTGATTCTGTGTATTGGACATTTTAAAGAAGGCTCTTAAAGCTCAACTTTTAATGCCTAAGAAATTAAATGACTTTTAAATTCACAATTCCCTATGAAATTAAATACATACTCATACTTGCCACAAAATATCGAAAGATAGACTGCCAAAATGTTCCAAAAATAAAGCTAGGCAAACTTATTCGAAAGCAAAATACACAAAACAGGGTAAACAATCAGGATGTAAATATTCAACACAGCAAAGTATGCAATAAAATTATTTTACAAACTAAAATGTATCAGAGAGGATCCAAGAATAAGTTGATTTTAGAGTGGTCTGTGGAAAACTAAAGTAAACAAGAAAACATCTAGGGAAGTTTAAGAATGGGAGGAAATGAGTCATTGATAATATGCTTGCTCCAGAGGATAACCTTTGTACCGAACAGCAGAGAACTGATATCTAATCAGCAGAGGTTGGCCTTGGCAGTTTACGAAGGAATGTCCAGAGGGAGCACAGGGAAAGGCAGTCCAGTGATCCTTCCCTGAATTTTTTACTCTTCGATGTCAGCCTTTAATTCCTTTGAGATGGGGGAATTCAAATCCTAAGGATCCATAAACTCCAAGGCTTTTGCATTTACTGTATTTAACATCTGGGAATTTAGTAAACATCACTTCTGTGAAAAGGTAAGTGAAAAAAAAAGATAATTTCTATTTTATGAAGTTTAACATACATGCAGCGTGTGTGTGTGTGCATATGTGTGTGTGGATAGAGTGTGATAAAATAAAGATAAAAACTCAAGGCCCAATGAAAGCTTTTAGAGAGATGCCTATATTCCCATGCCTTCATGACTGTAAATATATCCGCTATGACTTATGCTAGAAATTTATCCTTTGCTTTTGATATCTCAGCCACTTGTATCCCTCAGGGCCACATCCTACTCCCACTAGTTTAATATGGGTTAGTAACCTGGCACTGTACCTTAAAAGCACTCAGAGTTTTAAATGTTCTACCACAAATGTTAAGGATTCCTTCCCTGAATCATAAATATGCTTTGCTTTCATTACAGTTATTCAATCTTTTCTAAGGCAGGTATCAATGATTTATATTAGTTAATGATTTAAAAGGAACACAAAAATAAGATTGTGCAATATGGAATTAGGAATCTCTTACAACTATATCAGTTCAAGTCTGGCCCTTGTTGTGAGTCAACCACATTTTTAAACTACCTAATAGCCTGTGGTCAAGTCATTTTTACATATTCTTAACAAAAGAGATATAGGTGACAAGTGCTGTAAAACTATTTTATTTTCTTTGAGACAGGGTCTTACTCTGTTGCCCAGGCTGGAGTGCAGTGGCACAATTTCGGCTCACTGCAACCTCTGCCTCCTGGGTTCAAGCGATTCTCCCACTTCAGCCTTCCAAGTAGCTGGAACTACAGGCACACAACACCACGCCCGGCTAATCTTTGTATTTTTTGTAGAGATTGGATTTCACCACGTTGGCCAGGCTGGTCTCGAACTCCTAACCTCAAGGGATCCACCTGCCTTGGCCTCCCAAAGTGTTGGGATTACAGGTGTGAGCTATCATGCCCGGCCTGCAAAACTTATTATAGTCCAGTGAGCTACAGTCAATACCCATTTCAAGTTTCCAGTAGCTGATTTCAAGTTATGAGGTGGAGCAATGGCAAGCCCACAGTGCTGATCTGCGTGACAGTTGGTAACTTCAATTCTAGTTTGATGTGATTGACATGATTGAGGAAAGGATATGACTGAGTCCAGAAAGGTTGAGAGTTGCCTACTGACATTGCTACCATTCACCCTTCCTTATTCTAGAGGCCTTGGCTAGTGTGTCATTAAAAAATGTATTTTGAAGGAATACTTCATGACAATGAAGTGCTCATATGTAGTGATTAGACAACAGTTTACAAAACAATATGTTTAGTAATATTTGGTAAAACCAATACAAACACACAGAAGACTGGAAAGTTATACCCCAAAATGTTACAATTATAGTAGATAAAGTAGGTTTTATTTCCTTCTTTATACTTTTTCACATTTTTCAGTTTCCACAAATTTTTATTCATAATGCATTACTTATTTACTTATTTATTTATTTTTACTTTAAGTTCTGGGATATATGTGCAGAAGACGCAGGTTTGCTAAATAGGTATATGTGTGCCATGGTGGTTTGCTGCACCTATCAACCCGTCACCTGGGTTTTAAGCCCCACATGCATTAACTATTTGTCCTGATGCTCTCCCTCCTCTCAACTCCCCCTCCCACAGGTCCTGGTGTATGTTGTTCCCCTCCCTGTGTCCATGTGTTCTCATTGTTCAACTCCCACTTACGAGTGAGAACATAAGGTGTTTGGTTTTCTGTTCCTGTGTTAGTTTTCTGAGGATGATGGCTTCCAGCTTCATCCATGTCCCTGCAAAGGACATGATCTCATTCCTTTTTACAGCTGCATAGTATTCCATAATGCATATGTACCACATTTTCCGTATCCAGTCTATCATTGATGAACACTTGGGTTGGTTCCATGTCTTTGCTATTGTGAACAGTGCAATGCATTACTTTTATAAACACACACAAGTCACTTGAAAAGAGTAAATACATTTCACCTCAAGGTATAAATATTAAAAATATTTCGAAAAAGTGAATTTGAGCAGGAAATTACCCTATTGTTATTAAAATGCTATGCCATGGATACAGTAATCCAAAGAAGGATGAAACTAAATAGAGGATCCAGAAATATGGCCTAGCGCATAAAAGAAGTTAATTTATGATACATCAATCATCACAGAATCGTGGGAAAAAATGTTTGCTCAATAAAACGTAAATAGTAAATAGTAAAAAAAATTTGAGGAAATATAGATGAATATTGATTTGATCTTTGGTTTAAAAAATCTTAGGCATATAAACAATAAAAAAATCCAGAGATTTGACTAAATAAAAGCTTTTTAAATTTTGTAAATAATAAAAACACGTAAAATTAGAAGGCAAACTAAGAAAAAGTATTTGCAACAAATGTGAATAAATGTGACAAATGATTAATTCAATTGTTAATTGGATTAAACAAGATAAATAATAAGACTACAATATTGCTACTCTGTGGACATCATGAAAGCACAGACATAATGTATTGTTCATTATTTAGACTGTTAGCATAATGATCAGAACATAATACAAGGAATTATTATGTATTGACCAATTGAGAAACAGTCAAACATGAAAATGTGACTAAAAAAATGCAGAAGGTGGTGGAGGAGAAGGGAAAATATTAATGGCCAAGAGACGTGGGAAAACATTCTTTCAGTAATGAAAATGCAATTGAAGGTATGATGAGAAGTCAGGAGAGGTTTTTTTGGTATCGTGTGTGTGGGACAGATGCAGTAATGAGATGGACCACATCCTTCACAGTGAGGAGTGTCTTGAATAGGTAAAATCATATTGTCAACTGAAATTCTGGGAATCTAACCTAAAGAGATGTAACAGACACTTGATATTTAGAAAGGGTATATCTTCCAGACTCTTGGATTTTCCAAATGTCTGTTTTCACACTGTGTTCCAAGGAGCCCTGGGGTTCTGCAGAGGCATCCCAAAGTCAGCTTCAAAGACAGGAAGAAGATTTCTCCAGTGCTGCCTCAACCAGAGCAATTTGGCATGTATCTAATTTTTATGTTAGATTACATATAAGAACTTTTTTCTTAAAGATTCCACTGAAAACATCAAAATGTGGACACCACTGTACGGTATATATAAGTTCTTCAATAAAATGCAATGGAGCGTTACTTCTCAAAAACTACCGGAGAAGTGGAGAGTAGTCAGAGTGTTATAATCCCAAACACTGGCCTCACAGCATTAATTTAAATCCCTGTTTCAGGAAATGTGTAAATTACTCTATAATTACCTTGTAAATAGTCAAAAGCTCGGATATGAAATCTGAAAATATCCAGGGCCTGCTGCAATAAGGATAAAAGATTTGTGTTCCATGATGATCAGCTGTGTCCTTTGATATATTTAGTCTGTCATAACAGGAAAAATTTCCACTCAGATGTTTCAGCTGAAGAGATTTTACTGAGGGAACTATTTATAGAAGTTAGGGTTAGGGTTGGATGAAAGGAAACAACAAGAAACATGGAGGTACCCAGGAGTTAGCACAGCTAGGCCTGAAGAAATAAGGGGAGGGAATCATGTCAGTAGAGCCCAGTGAAGGCTGGCACAGTGGAGCAGGGCTGCCTTGCAGGAGGAGCCTTCGAGGGACAAAGCCACCACCAGAACCCAGCCAGAAGCAGGAAAAGAGGTGGTGAGACATATCCTAACCTTTTTTCCTTTTCCATCCTCCAAGCTACTGATGGTGTTACCCATTCGTCAAAACCAACTGCATGAGACCCCAGCTGGAATCGTTTATAAAAAATTCCACCTTCTGAGGCACAGAGTCTAGCAGAGAAGAGCAGAAGATGGCACTAGAAGACAACAAGTGGAGAATAACCAGCATACTTATAACAGTGAAATACAAGTGCCCCCTCATCTGTGGGGGATACGTTCCAAGACCCCTCATGGATATCTGAAACTGCCAATAGTACTGAACCCTATATATACGATGTTTTTTTCCTATACATACCTATCTATCATAAAGTTTAAGTTATTAATATAAATAAGGCACAATGAGAGATTAACAACAATTACTGTTAATAAAATAGAATAGCCAGGCACAGTGGCTCATGCCTATAATCCCAGCTCTTTAGAAAACCGAAGAGCTGGGAAAACTTGAGGCCAGGAGTTCCTGGGCAACAGAGTAAGACTCCATCTGTACAAAAAATTAAAAAATTAGCTGGGCGTGGTGATGCACACCTGCAGTCCCAGCTACTTGGGAGGATGAGGCAGGAAGATCACTTGAGCCAAAGAGTTTGAGGTGTGGTGAGCTATGATTGCACCATTGCACTCCAGCCTGGGTGACAGAATGAAGCCCTGTCTCTAAAAGTAAAACAGAAAAGTAAAATAAGATAGAACAGTTATACATATATATTTTAATAAAAGTTATACACTGTGGCCATAACTTTTGCAGTTTGAGGTACAACAGCAAAACTAACATGAATGTCTTTTTCCTTCACTATTTCATAGGTAGAAGATTCATTCTTATCATAGATCTTAGCGACCTCAGCATAAGGATTTTTTTCTTTCCTTACTAATTCAAAACCTTTCGCCTTTTCACTTAAAAGAAGTACTTTATGACTTTCTGGAATTTTTCATTTAACATTTTCGAATCTTGGTCGATCCTAACTGAAACTTTGGAAGCAAAACCACAGATAAGGGGAAACTACTGTACTGGGAACTCAGATGTTCGATAATAGAGGAAACCTTAACTAAAAAATGATATTAACCATTCTGCAATTCAATAAAAGTGCTCAGAAGACCATTATGTAATCAGGGAGTACAGAAGAGAGAGTAACCAACTACTTACACAGATTGTAATAAAAGATTTCCCCAAATTAACAAATGAGGTGCTTTGTTGTCCCCCAAGCAAAGTTTCTTATATTTTTGCTAATTATGTAAACTATACATTTCATTATGGGAAACACATACCTAAAACAAAAAACAAATATCTACAATTCCATCCCCTGCCCTAGGCCACTATAAATATGTTTGTATCTTTCCAGATTTTTTTTTCTATGCACTTACATACACATGATTATGTTGTTTTGGGGATCACACCGTATTATTCTGTAAACTGTATTTTCCACTTAATAAATCATAAATACTATTTTATGCAATAGATACCACTCTCCAACATTTTAAAATTTTAACACTTTTTAAAAACTTGCCTCCGTGTATCTAGTTGTAACTAATTTTTATTCTCAGACATTTAGTTTGGTTTCTCTTCTGGCCATTACCAAATGTACTGTGATGAGATTTTACATTTTAGGGGTGATATAGTTTGGATGTCCCATTCAAATTTCATGTTGAGATAGACTCCCCAGTTTTGGAGGTGGAGCCTGGTGGGAGGTGTTTGGATCATAGGGGCGGATCACGCATGAATGGCTTGGGCCATCTCCTTGGTGATAAGTGTGCTCTCACTGTGAGCTCACAGGCATCTCATTGTTTATGTGGCTCCTCCCCCCTCCCTCCAACTCCTTCTTGTTCCTGCTCCCACCATGTGAGACACCTGCTCCCCATCACCTTCCAGCATGATTGGAAGCTTCCTGAGGCCTCCCCAGAAGCAGATGCCATTATGCTTCCTGTACAGCCTGCAGAACCATGAGCCAGTTAAACCTCTTTTCATTTAAATTAACCAGCCTCAGGTACTTCTTTATAGGAATGCAAGAACGGCCTAACAAGGGTGGGGGGAGGGAAGGCAGTTTTTAAACACACACACAGAAGAAAAGCAACAGAGACAGATGTGGCCTTCAAAGCACAAAGTATTTGCCATCCAACCTTTTATAGAAAATGTTTGTATTATAAATTTCCAGGAATGTAATTTTTGAGTCAAAGTGTGTGAACATTTTTGAGGCTTTCACTACATTCTGTCAAATTGCTCTCCAGTATTGTTGAGCCAATTTATACCCTTCTCAGTAATGTATGAGTTTTTTCAGTTGCTACACATCCTACCCCAAGGGTCACTGGCCAAAATTACTAGCTCTGAGTATTATTTTATTCTCAATTTGATGGTGCGTTATCGTTTTAAGTTTTCACTTCTCTTAAAAATGTTTGGTCATTTACATTTTTCTCTCCTGATAACGAATTTGCATTTTGCTCATTTTTAAGAGGTTACTTTTTCTTTCTAAGTCCTCTTTAATAAGAATGTTACATTTATCTTTCATGTATACTGCAGATTTTTATAATTTTTACTTGTTTTTAAATTTTATTCTATGGGTTTTTTTTTTTGTTTTTGTTTTTTAGATAAAAGAAGTTAAAAGTTCAACAGTCAGATCTGTCACTTTTCCTTTGTAATTTCAGCCTTTGTTTCAAGCTTAGTTTGAGATCAAAAGCAATTCACATGTATTTTCTCCTTGCCCTTTTAAGACTTAAAAACATTTAAATCTTTTAATCCTGTTCAAATTTAGTGTCTGGGAAACGTTTTAGAAGGATGAATAGGTAACATTACGTTAGTCTTGGAGTCAGATTGCTGGGTTCAAATTTAGCCTCACCGCATACTACATATTTATGCAAATCTCTTAAACTCTTTAAGTATTAGTTTTCTGGTTTATAAAATGGAGATAACAGTAACATTTACCATAGGGTTGATGTAAGAATCGACAGTTCTAAATCGCAGAAAGCACTTAGCACAGCGTCATTAGCTATTATTATAGCAACAAGAGAATGCTCTCCCAGGCAAAAGCAGTAACATGTATAAAGGTGCAAATGTATGAAATCTATTTGCATATTCAGGAAACTAGATGTGGTGTAGTAAAATGAGGTGTAATATTGAGGGGTGATTGGTGTTGAATGAGTTGCTTAGGAACTTGCTCTTGATATTATCAGAGACTGGGAGCCAATGAAAGCTTTTAGGCAAGCAAGAAACCCTCCAGATGTGTGGTAGCAAAGTGGAAAATGGACTAGATTCTGCCAGGTGCAGTGGCTCATGCCTGTAATGCTAGCACTTTGGAAGACTGAGGTGGGCGGATCCCCCGAGGTCAGGAGTTCAAGACCAGCCTGGCCAACATGGTGAAACTTCATCTCTACAAAAAATACAAAATTAGCTGGGCATGGCAGGCGCCTGTAATCCCAGTTACTAGGGAGGCTGAGGTGGGAGAATCTCTTGAACAAAGGAGGCAGAGGTTGCAGTGAGCCAAGATCACGCCACTGCACTCCAGCCTGGGTGACAGAGACTCTACCTCAAAAAAAGAAAAAAAGAACAAGAAAAAGAAAAGAAAATGTACTAGATTCATATCCCTTGCTCCACCCTGCCTTTCCCAAATTTAAATTCCTGCTTCCTAGAGGCAAATTCTTTCACCTTCTATGTCTCTGGTATTTATCTCCTTACTTTTAAGAATCATGTTTAAATTGTTTCTTGATTTTGCCATCATAGATATGATTATGAGGCTAATTAAACAATAACCCTAACCAGCTCTGAGAATGGACCTAAGAAATGAATGTGAGAAAGAAAGTAGAAGCAGCCCACTTGCTAGAGAAGGGTGGGAGGATGCGGGGAGAAACTGTGTCAAGTTGGAGACCCCAGGGGCAGGCTAGGAGCAGTACCATGAGTTCCATTCAAGAAGCTAAACGTTTTAAGCACCATTTCCTGGAGTTTGACAAGTTGAGTACTGCCTCAGCCTCGTTTCTTGGTGGTTCCTCACTGCTGAAGAGGACCAAGTGTTGACAACTCAGTGAGGCAGTCTCAGCTAGTGTGGAGAAATGTAGCTAAGAAAAAGTGCCAGATAGAGCTTTAAGCAGAGCTTCCCAACTGGATGCCATGAAACGAATGACAGGGATGCAGACACAGCATGGGTCTTCTCAGTCCTCCAGGTGCAAGGGCCCATTCGCCTTCTGCAGGAGCAGCCTCTTCTGTTTACCCCCATTTTGAGCCTTGTAATATCCTTTCCTACCTCTGCCAAGAAGTGAAAAGGTGTGCGAAGCGCCGCTTTAGAAGGCCCAGTGCATTCACAAACATCAGCTTCTGGGCGAGACTGCTTGGCCTCTTCTACTTAAAAGCTCAGTGTTGCCTTTTTAAGGTTTCTGTTCCCCCACCCCCACCCCCACCCCGCCCACCAACACCCATTCCTACCTCCATCTACGGTTCAAAACCCAAACCATCCTTAAGGCACACTGAGTATCACAGCATCAAAGGCTGGAGAGAGATGAGTTCCCCACCCTTGATGCGCTTCCTGTCCAGGTGACCCGAGGCCCACTCCTTAAGCGGTAAGGCCCAGAGGCATTGCTGTGGCTTGAGGAACATCCAGTACACCTGGCATTTCCATTAGAACAGTGGGACCCGGATACCACTGGCAGGAAGTCCATCTTCACAGCTGCCAACCCATCTGTCAAACCCGCAGTCCCCTATGAGAGTACAGATGAATGGAGGAGGAAGATTTAAAAGTGAATTCGTGGGCGGCGACAAGGAAACAGCAGCCGTGGCCGAGCGGACCCCAGAGCCCTTCCCTTCTTGGCCCTCCCTCTGAATCATCGCGCTCCACTTGTGACGTCGCGGACGCCCGGCTCGGGCAGGCGTGGGGGGCCCGCGCGTCCCGGGAGCCCCGACGCGGCAGCGCCCGTTTCCACGCCGCAGTGCCGCGGGAAAGCCGGGGGCGGAGGCCTGGCTCAGGCAGAGCTCGGATCCGGTGCCGAGCCGAGCGGGACCGCGCGTCGCCCAGGCTTCGCCTTCGCTCGCTTGACCTCCGCCGTCCTCTCCAGCCCTCGTCCTCTGACCGCGCGTGCGGCCGCAGGCCCAGCGCCCCTAGCCTAACCTCGCGCCCGGGCCGCGCCTCCTCCTCCCACTCCTCCTGCTCTCCTCCCCCGCCGCTTCCGTTTCTCGAGGGAAAGGCTGCTGCCTCCTGCTCTGTCCGCATCCCCTGCTTAGGTAATACGTTTTCCTCCTTACGCCAACCGCCACCAGGTCTCCGCGCCGCTGCCCCTCCTTCTCGGATCTGGGCCCCGGGCTGGTGAGCGGCGCGCGCCGTCGCCTCTCCGCGGGTAGGTGAGTCGATGGCGCCGGGAGGGCTCCTCGCCTCTGCGCGCCGGCCTGCGAGGTCCCTGCCCCGGCAGCGAGGCCGCCCCGGACCCGGCCCGGCCGGGCCAGGCAAGCCCGGCATCGCCGCTGCAGCCAGCGCAGAGAGGAGCTCGCGAGTCTCGCGGCGCCCTTGGCCCTGCCAGAGCGGCCCGAAGGGGATGGGGGGCGGGAAGAAAGGGTGGTAAACAACGATTTAAAAAAATCTAATCATTAGCATTTGTAGGACGAAGCAGCTGATCTGACAGTTGTCCAGAGCAGTGGCCCAGCTGCAACAGGTAGATGGCGCAGCTGTCAGTGGCCTCTTGGTCTCACCCTTGGCTTTGAGAGATGCTTCTGAGTGTCCCTAGCTGCCGGCTACCTCCAGTGACCTATTTGATGAGTGTAAAATAAACATGATGGGACTATATTTAGAAAAATCTTTACTTCCTTGCTGTTAATTCTCTCTGCATTTTGAAAGGTGGTTTTGTGAGGCGTGCATAATTAGTTGGTGTGTCCAGAGTGGTAGCTGGAAAAAAATATTTAACCTGGGTTTGGCCCTATCATGTAGACGGTTAGGCGCAGAGTGTGAAAGGAAACGCTTACTTTAGTGCATCTATGAAAAACCCTTGTAAGAAACCACGGCGTGTTTTTTGGAGATTTCTCGTTTTAAAGCTATTTTTAAAGTGTTGAATAAGCAGAAATTTGCCCACTGTATGATGGTGTTCACTTCAGAAGAACAGTGGGTTCAAAGTATGGACAGACCACTTAAGTGGATCCCATCTGTTGAGTAAAAGATTTTTTAGCCCTTTTACTCTGATTCCTAGCTTTGAAGCCAGAAAAGTTGATAAGGATCAGCCCTGCTCAACTTGATAATAGTATAAGGATGAAAGTAATCCACTGAACTACTCTTGACTGGTGTATTAGCTAAGTGATCTCATTCTTACCTTTTTTTTTTTTTTTTTTTTTTGAGACGGAGTCTCGCTCTGTCGCCCAGGCTGGAGTGCAGTGGCGCGATCTTGGCTCACTGCAAGCTCTGCCTCCCAGGTTCACGCCATTCTCCTGTCTCAACCTCTGAGTAGCTGGGACTACAGGCGTCTACCACCACGCCCGGCTGATTTTTTTTTTTTTTTTTTTTGTATTTTTATTAAAGACGGGGTTTCACCGTGTTAGCCAGGATGGTCTTGATTTCCTGATCTTGTGATCCGCCCGCCTCTGCCTTCCAAAGTGCTGGGATTACAGGCGTGAACTACCGCGCCCGGCTCATTCTTACCTTTTAAAATAGAGAACATAAGGGAAAAAATAAAGACAATGGAATAATTCATTTTTTCAATACAGATATTTGTTTCCATTCTTATGTAGAGCCTACTTTATTTTTAAGTTTTTATGGATTTTTATACTACTTTTGAAGTTAGCTCTTAGTCATGAAGAGAATTATGTCAAATACATAGAGTGACACTGTACTTTTTGTGTAGAATAAGCTACCACTTTTCAAGCTTTTGAACTAAACCACCACTTGCTTGGAAATTGCAGCTGTCACTAATGCCCTTTAAAATGATATACTTTATTATAGATTTAAATTATAGCTTTACTTGTTATAGTCCTGAAAAAAATGAAAAGATAATTTCTTGTTTGACTTAGAAGGCCTGTGAGACAAAAGTTATAAAGGTTATTATATATTTATTTTACTTTTTAATTCTGTCTCTAATAACAATTAGAAAATGTCTCATTCTATTTCATGTTACACAGAAATTGCTTAAAAGGTAATTATGTTATATAAAGTGACCAATGAAAACAAATGTCATCTTCATTTTTTAAAGGTGAGGATGGTATATATAAGCACTTTTTCCAGATGTGAGTCCTTATGAATGTTCTTGTTAAGATACTTTGAATCTTGTAATGAAGTTAATAAAACTATGTTAATGTGTTTGTTTGGCTGAGAGCTTAGACATAAAGGCTCTGGCTGGCATGGTGGCTCACGCCTGTTATCCCTGCACTTTGGGAGGCCAAGGAGGGCGGATCACTTGAGGTTAGGAGTTCGAGACCAGCCAGGCTGACATGGTGAAACCCCGTCTCTAGTAAAAATACAAAAATTAGCCAGGCGTGGTAGCAAGCACCTGTAGTCCTAGCTACTTAGGAGGCTGAGGCAGGAGGATCCCTGGAACCCAGGAATCAGAGGTTGTGGTGAGCCCAGATCGTGCCACTACACTCCAGCGTGGGCGACAAAGTGAGACTTCATCTCAAAAAATAAAAATTAAGTTAAAATTTAAAAAATAAAAGTTCTGTTTCCCATCTCCTGTGATTGATGTTGTGTACTGTTTCTCAAACTTGTCTGATTGTAAAATTCCTCAGGGTAGTAGGCAAGTGGGGGAGTAGGTAGAGTATAAAAGTGGTTTAAAAGATTCCCAGATTGCAACTTGAGACTTCCTGGATTAGAATTTCTAAGAGAAAGGAGATATTTCAAATAGACAAAAATGATAAAATTTTAAAATAGTCAACAACAACAAAAAAAGGTGAGTTTGGGAAATGCAGGTGGGAAATGACTATTGTTGGAATGAATAGTTGCTATAACTTATTAGGACTCCTGTACATAAAATGTTCAAATATGGAAACTATGATTTTATTAATATGATGATGCCACTCATTTAGGAAATCTGAAACTTTTATATTTTTTTCTGGTCAACTTTCTGCTGATCAAATTTAGCAAACATATTTTTGTCTTTTTTATGTGGTATGTAATGTTAATTCAAGTTCTGGAATGTGATAAGAACATTTTATTAATGGATGACTAATGTAGATTACTGTAACTAGTATCCACAGCAAAATATTGTACCTAATAATTTATCTTTCTTTTTTTTTCTTTTTTTCTTGAGAAAAGGTCACACTCTGTCATCTAGGCTGGAGTACAGTGGTGTGATCATGGCTCATGCAGCCTTCACCTCTCAGGCTCAAGCAATCCTCCCACTCCAGCCTCCCGAGTATCTGGGACTACAGGCACGTGCCACCATCCCAGCTAATTTTTAAAATTTTGTAAAAATGGGGTCCCACTATGTTGTCCAGGTTGGTCTCAAACTCCTGGGGGCTCGTGACATCCTTCTGCCTCAGCCTCCCAAAGTGCTGGGATTACAGGTGTGAGCTGCTGCACCCAGCCTAATTTCTTTCATATTATAGATTTATTTGTTACCTTTTCCATGTACCTGATTAAAAAAAGGTAAGGCAGGCATGCAAATTTGAATACCTTATTTGTAGCTTTCTTTTTTTCTTTCTTTTTTTTTTTAGACGGAGCCTCACTCTGTCGCCCAGGCTAGAGTGCAGTGGTTCGATCTCGGCTCACTGCAACCTCTGCCTCCCGGGTTCAAGCGATTCTCCTGCCTCAGCCTCCCAAGTAGCTGGGACTACAGACGCCCGCTACCACGCCAGGCTAATTTTTTGTATTTTTAGTAGAGATGGGGTTTCTCCGTGTTAGCCAGGATGGTCTCGATCTCCTGACCTCTTGATCCACCCACCTTGGCCTCCCAAAGTGCTGGGATTACAGGCGTGAGCCACCACACCTGGCTCCTTATTTGTAGCTTTTTAAAAAATGTCTCCCAACCCCATTCAAAAAAGAAAAAAAATTTACTTGGCCATAAAACTTGGTCAATTATATATAAAAAATTAACGAAATGGAATATTAAATACCTATAAAATAATTTGACAAGATGAGTTACCACAGTGGAAAATGTCAGAATTTATTTTCCTTTTCTTTCTTCCTCTTTACATTCCTTTTTTTTTCTCCTTTTTTGGGGGGGGATGGAGAGTGTGTGTTATTTGCTTATTTGTTTTTATTTTTAACCAACTAAATATTTAAAATATACTAAATTAATTATCCATGTTTAAATTAATTTAAGTATTTGCCAACTTTACCAATAGATGTTTAAACTTGCCCTTTTCCTCTAAAATGACAATGGTAGGCTTTGCTCAATGCAAATGAAAGTGATAATTCATATCAAAGGGATTAAATTCAAGTGACCAAAGAAAATTGTTTTTAATATTGCTTAAGGAAAGCATAATAAGTTGATGCTATCATTTTTCATTATCAGCAACTTTTAAAATGAGGATGGAGGCCGGGCGCAGTGGCTCATGCCTGTAATCCCAGCACTTTTGGGAGGCCGAGGCGGGTGGATCACCTGAGGTCAGGAGTACAAGACCAGCCTGGCCAACATGGTGAAACCTGGTCTCTACTAAAAATACAAAAATTAGCCAGGCATGGTAGCGCGTGCCTGTAATCCCAGCTAGTAGGGGGGCTAAGGCAGGAGAATTGCTGAACCTGGGAGGCGCAGGTTGCAGTGAGTCAAGATCATGCCACTGCACTCCAGCCTGGGCAACAGAGTAAGACTCCATCTCAAAAACAAAACAAAACAAAACGCCGGTGTGGTTGCTGTATGAAACAAAGACAAATAGCCTAGTGCCCTTCTTTAAACCTAATTTTCCTACCACTACCCCAACTTGTTTTTTAAAAATATAAGTCAACAAATATTTATTATGCCCTTATTATGTAGATGATAAACATTAAAAGCTTTTGAAATGTGCATTTCTTTGAACTTACATTTTTTCTTTAAAAAAATTGTGGTAAAAGATATCTAATATCAAATTTACCATTTTAACCATTTTCAAATTACAACTCAGTGGCATTAAGTACATTCACATTGTTATGCAACTATCAGCACTGTTCACATCCAGAACTTTTTCATCATCCCAAACAAAAACTCTATACCCATTAAACAATGACTCTACCCTCTCTTCCCAGCCCTGGTAACCACCATCCTACTTTCTGTCTCTACGAATTTGACATTCTGAGTACTTCATATAAGTGGAATCATAGAGTATTTGTCCTTTTAAGTCTGGCTTATTCACGTACCATAATGTCTTCAAGGTTCATCCATGTTGTAGCATGTATCAGAATTTCCTTTCTTTTTATGGCTGAATAATATTCCCCAATCTCATTTATATGGAAAGTAGATATAAAAAACAGAGAAGTTTTGAACAGGAACAGACCATAGAAATCATCCAATCCAACCTCTCTGCCCCCGCTTTTCTTTTCCTTTTTTATGTTTACAAAATGGGGAAAACAAGTCCTTCAGAGCTTATATCATGTGGCTGAGTTTATATACCTGATTGGCAAAACAGAGCCTAAGAACCAGCTCTCCTGTGTCCTAAGCAAGGATCTTTCTACCGCATACCCTGCAGGCCCATCCAGGCCCATCCAGACAATAAATAGTAAGTGTTAAAGGAGCTGGTACCTCCAATTAGTATGGCATGAGTTCTAAAGGAAAGATAAATTGAATTGGGAGTCTTCTTTAATTAATGAAAAATGTTACATTCAAAATAGATTGAAGATTAAGGCTAGCTGTGGTGGTTCACGCCTATAATCCCAGCACCTTGGGAGGCCGAGGTGCGCAGATCACCTGAGGTCAGGAGTTCGAGACCAGCCTTGCTAACATGGTGAAACCCATCTCTACTAAAAATACAAAAATTAGCCAGGTGTGGTGGCATGCACCTGCAGTCCCAGCTACTTGGGAGGCTGAGGCAGGAGAATCACTTGAGCCTGGGAGGCAGAGGTTGTGGTGAGCCGAGATTGTACCATTGCACTCTAGCCTGGGGGATGGAAGTGAAACCCTGTCTGAAAAATAAAAATAAATTAATAAGATTCTAGATTCTGATTAGCAATGATCAAAACTATAAATAATATTCCATTGGAAAATATTCTCGCTACAAACCATACATCTGATCTTTTTTTCTGCCTTGAATTAATGCATCAAATTTGTATTTTTAAAAAATGTATTCTTTCAGGCCAGGCACGGTGGCTCACGCCTGTAATCCCAGCACTTTGGGAGGCCGAGGCAGGTGGATCACGAGGTCAGGAGATCGAGACCATCCTGGCTAACATGGTGAAACCCTGTCTCTACTAAAAAATACAAAAAATTAGCCGGGCATGGTGGCAGGTGCCTGTAGTCCCAGCTTCTTGGGAGGTGGAGGCAGGAGAATGGTGTGAACCCAGGAACCAGAGCTTGCAATGAGCCAAGATTGCGCCATAGCACTCTAGCCTGGGGACAGAGCAAGACCCCGTCTCAAAAAAAAAAAAAAATTATTCTTTCTGATAGTTCAGATAGTTACACTGAATCTGCTTCTATTTATATACTATCTGATTTCAGGTTTCATTTGTGACACCAGGGTTCTAGAAACATCTCTTAGCATACAAAAGCTTAAGCATGTACTGTAGTTGGAACACAGCAGATAGAAAAATATCTAACTGAACAAAATTTCTCCTTGGTGAAAATACTTCCAACTATGGAAGAGGGAGTCTAAAAAACAAGGTCACTATCAAACTTTTTCTTTTTTTGAGACAGAGTTCACTTTGTCACCCAGGCTGGAGTGCAGTGGTGTGATCTTGGTTCACTGCAACCTCCGCCTCCCAGGCTGACACGATTCTCCTGCCTCAGCCTCCTGAGTAGTTGGGATTATAGGCATGCACCACCATGCCTGGCTAGTTTTTCTATTTTTAGCAGAGATGGGATTTTGCCATGTTGGCCAGGCTAGCCTTGAACTCCTGACCTCAGGTGATCCACCCGCCTCAGCCTCCCAAAGTGCTGGGATTACAGGCATGAGCCACCATGCCCGGACAAATTTTAAAGTATTTCTAAATGGAATACTTTTTCACAATTTTCAGATGAGTTCTGAGAAGTATCCGAAATTCATCCTTTATACAACTGTTAGGTTACTGTAGAATACTTATTATGTAGATCAACTATTTTTTTCCGAGCATTTAATTTACTTTACCAAAAGGCAATATAAGTTGACTCTTAGTGGAACAAGGCTCCCTGTTCTGTTCTTGAGTAACCAGTGAGGGTAGAGCTGACTGTTGCACCTGCTCTTTCCTTAAATTGTTGGATAAAAATCAGCTGACATTCCCCTTTCTAAAAGTCTTTATTTTTAATGTGTCTTAATTAATTCTTAATCTTAACTGATTTGGAAAACACGGCTTTAGCACAGGCTTCCATATACAAGCTATTAGAACAACATTTGAGAGCAAGGGACATCTTTGTAGTCTATTGCTTTAAGCAGCTTCAGTGAGCAAAAATGTAGGCTAATGTGGTCCATTGGTAGCCTCACAATAGAGCAAACGTAGACTGACCAGCTTAGAGTGATGTGTATGTCATCATCATTTGAGGTGGAATTGAAGTTTGAAGGTTAGGGAGGAAAGAGAGAGAAATGTTAGGGTTAAATAAAAGATCCACATATTCCATATTTAGTATCTTTTCTTACAAAAGCAAATTAAACTTACTATTTTGAGTGATTTAATTAAATTGATCTTGTTAAAGATAGGTCACCTCTAGATGAAAGGGCGTAATTTTAGATTCTGATTTGGTGCTCCAAAAATGTAGTTCAGTTGCTAGTTACTCAAATACAGCCTTGGTTTGTTCTTGTAAATGAATATGGAATATATGTAGACTTTTATACAAATATGGGCCTGTGTGCCTAATGCTGATAAAATAGAAGTACAATAAACAGTGTGACAAGGATGAATTCTGTATTTACAAGGTTAAGGGAAAATTCATCAGCCAACATTTATTGAACACCTCTCAGTTATGCACTGCGAGTCCCAAGACACCACATGCATTTAAATCTCTTGTCAGACAGAGCATAGACAAGTAAACCAATGAACTGAGTGCTAGAAAGCTGGGATATAGATTTGGCCCATCTCCATTCCCCCATGGCCTAGGTGCCTAAGATGGAAGAGGAGTCAGAATGTCTCCTGAAGGAGCCAACAGTTGAAATGATTCTCCTCCTTTTACACATACATTTTTAAAAAACAAACCTTTTTATTGAATTAGAAATAGACACATAAACATTAGGAATCTCAGCAGATAGCCTAATGAATTAACACAAGTCAACCCACCCATGTAACCATCACTCATATCCAGAACATTACCAGTGCCGCCATCAGTAACCCCGCCTTCTTCTCCAAGATCACCACCATTGTGACTTCCAACACTATAGGTTCATTTTGCCTGTTTTTGAACTTTAAATAAATTAAATGGCACAACCATATATCTTTTGTGCCTGACTTCTTTCACTTGACAGCATGTTTTTGTGAGATGCGTCCATGTTGCCTATTGTCACAGTTCATTCATTTTCACTGCTGTATAGCATTTTACTACATGAATATGCTGCAGTTTATTCCATTTTACTATTGATGGTTCTTCGGGTTATTACCGATGTTAGATTATTACAAATAATGCTGCTCACAAGTACGTGTCTTTTAATCCATACCTGCATGAATTTTGTTGGGTAAATATCTACAAGGGAAGTTAAATTGCTGGATCATACATTATACTTATAGTCAACAAATTACAAATAGTTTTCCAAAATGATTATACCAATTTCATTCATGCCCGCAGTTCATAAGAGTTTCTGTTGCTCCATACCCTTAGCAAAACTTGAAATTTTCAGTCTTTTTTATTTTAGCTATTCCATTGGATACATAGTGGCACCCTGTTGAGATTTTAAGTTGCATCTTCCTGATGACTAATATGGTAGACTGTTTTTCTGTATGTTTATTGGCCATTTGGATATCCTCTTTTATGAAGTGCCTATTCAAGCTTCTTGCCCTTGAACTGATTCTGAGAAGGTGAGTGAGCATTAGGTAGAGAAAGCAGGAAGAAGAGCAAGTCAACCAGAGGGAGCAGCATGTGCAAATTTACAATCTTCCCAGAGCAGGAAAGCAAATGGATAGTGCAAAATCAGCTACTAAAAGGCTAAACTTAATCAGAGCCCATGAGGTAATGATAGCAACATCACCCAGATCAACATGAAATAAGACCCAGAAAGTACAGGTAGTCCCAAACTGTAATATTTATTGAATCCTGAGAAATGTTTGTCAAATATCTGAAAGTTGAACAAGGCTTATACACTGGGAAAACAATTTAGTTTCCAATGAGCTAAAAGGCAGTATTGCAAATCTCTAGTAAGGCTTGTAGTTTGTAGTACAGTTTCCCTCTGGCCTCACAGGAATCTCAGGGGAGGCTACCATTAGCAAGTGGCACAACACAGCGAGCCCCACTCCATATTTAGTGTGGGCCCACTTCCATTCCCCTGTCCCTTCTGCACAAACAGTCTCCAATCTTTAAAACTACTCCCCAAGGCAGCCCTTAAGTATGGAGCAAAGGAGAGGTGGGATGAAGTCTATGTTTCCCCTACAACAGCAGTGTGATCTATATAGAGCCTTGGCCATTGCCATCATGAGGCCACCTACACAGACTTCTGGACAGCTGTACCCCCTTGGAAAAGGTCATGAGAAACACCTTCTTGTAAAACACCCATGGAAGCTTGGCCCTTTCCCCTAGCAGCAATAGCTGTCAGGCAGGGCCACCACACAATAGCTTCAAATTGCCATTCCTCAGAAGATGAGTGAGAGGCAGAATTCAGGATGTGAACCGTGGGGGTGGGGTGGAGTCAATATGCAATGAGCAAAAACGTGGACTCTGTAAAGTGTTGAATTATCTGCCGGAAGAGGGAAATGTCAACAGAAGTGCTTTGACTCCCTTGCCTATTGATTAGAGAGCAGTTCTGTTTTGTGGCAGGCCCTTATCTATGTTGTCACCCTTCTGTCACTGTGGACAACAAAAGGGCACAGCCAGCTTCTGCTACAACCAGGCTCTTCACATGCGAAGGACCACTCTGGGCCCCATAATCCTCACAAAATATCTCCCTTGACAGAAAAACGGCTCTCCCAAGCCAGTCACAGATTGTCTACCATGAAGCCAGAGTAGTCTCAGCCTCTAGGAGCCTGAGTTTCCACCCAGATGCCCAGAAACTGAAGCAATCAGATCTGACCGACATAAAGGAACTTTATTTGGGTTACTCAGAGAATTACAAGTAGTTCCCAGGCTTTGGATTTAATGGAGTAGTAAGTTTCAAGAAAAGGTTTCAGTGACCCACATAAACTTGCCAACCTCTTACTTTCTCAAGTTAAGACATGTGATTGTGGTTTCTGTGAGGTTGTATTTCATAGTCATAGCTATCATTTACTATGTGCCATGTGTAAAGCTCTGTGCTCTGTGATATTTTTCCAGAAATATCTCATTTGATCTTCACAACATCACTGCACGGTAACTATTAATCTTTATATTAAAGATGAAGAGAGTGTCTCAGAGAGGGTAGGAAAATAACCTGATGCCACACAGCTAGTTAGTGGCAGAGTTAGGTATTGAACCCAGGTGTTTCTGATTCCAAAGCCTGTGTGTTTTCCACTATATAGTTTATCCCATCTGAAATATGTCTAAATTATTCAGATAGGATTTTTAAACCTCTGATGTTCTGACAATGGCTAGAAATTCGAGATTTATCTTTGTAGAGAGGTTTGGGTTTCCAAGAAAAGTCTTAACAACCTTTTTTCCTTCTGACATACTTCAGTTCCTTCAGTAGTTCTCCAACTGGACTAGACAATCCTACAAAAGCAAAAGAGACCCTAATTCTATCTGACATTGTGACACAATTTTATGTTAAACATATAGATATAAACATTTGGCTTGAGATGGGAGTAATGAAACTTCTTTAAGCCTATTTTGCTGAAATGTGACTTGAAATGGATTGTTACAAAACAAGGCTTATGACAGATTCAGTGCTCACTGCAATATTAATTACTTGGCCGTTAAAGTGAGTAGCTCTTAGTGGGAACGACTGCCTCACAGATGTTTCTTATTGACCACATAAATGGGGAAGAAAACACTATCCCATTTTCACTTTTGGCCAGAAAACAAAAGACAAAGGAATAGATTGTGTCAGCTAATAGATTGGGTTGCTAAGGTAACCAAGGCCTCTCTTTCAGGAGAGGTGTTAGGGGCTAAATTATGTTCCTTCAAAATTCACGTGTTGAAGCCCTAACCCCTAGTACCTCAGAATGGGACTGTACTTGCAGATAGGACTTTTAAAGTTTATGTGAGGTCATACAGGCGGATCCTAATCCAGTCTGACTGGCGTCTTTGTAAGAAAAGGGAGACATGCCAGAGATTAACACCTACAGTGGAAAGGCCAGGTGAGGCCACAGTGAGGGGGCCATCTGCGAGCCAAGGAGCAAAGCTTCAGGAGAAACCATTCCTGCTGACACCTTGCTCTTGGACTTCCAGCCCCTAGAACTGTGAGAAAGTATGATTTTATTGTTAAGCTACCCAGTCTTAACAAACTAACCCCAGAAGAATTAGATATTGGGCATCTCCCCTGCCATCAATGCCATGACAGTTAAGGGAGACATCAGTGGAATGTAATAGATGAGCTTTTACTACCCAGAAGGGTCCTTAACAGAGGCTGAAGATCAGCTGGAGAAAAGGTTTTTCTGGGAGTAAAAGGGAAGTCAAATAGTGACATATAATGATCAAACCTAGTGACAGATATCAACTAGGGGTGTGTGTGTGTGTGTGTGTGTGTGTGTTTTTTTTTTTTTTTGCTATATAATGTACCTTATAATACTAATGTATTTATGATTATTATCCAACAATTACTGATTTTCCCTTATTTTAATAGCTAACAATTGATGAAAAGATTTCATTGGCTAGATAGTGGTCAACAGTGTGGGCTTCTGCCAGCTTGCCTAGGTTTGAATCTTGTCGCACAACTTCCTAGCTCTGTGATTTTCAGGAAACAATCTCTTTGTGCCTCAGTTTCTTCATCTGTAAAATGGCAATAATAGTACCTGCTTCCTAAGGTTATATAAGAATTAAATGAGTTAATACATGTAAGGTGCCTAGAAGGATGCCTGGCATATAGTAAGCACCTAGTAAATGTTAGCTATTTCAATTTTAACCTATCTTTGCACAAGAATAACAAATAGCAAAACCATTGTACCTATACTGTTTCACCAAGATACCTGCCAGCAGGTGCCAGCTGCCACCAAAATTGCCAGTGTAGAGGTAAAGAAAAATAAGCAACCTGGAGAACCAGAGCTATTAAATCTCAGTGTTTAGAGTTATACAGGATGCTGACAAAAATACAGATTCCTAGGCCTTGTCTCCAGAGATTCTGATTCACTAAGCTGGGGTAGAGTCCAGCAATCTGTTTTTTTAGAAGGCCATCTTGGGTAATTCTGATACAAGCAATTCTCAGAACATCCATTGAGAAATACTAATCAAAAGGAATTCTTCTATAGTCAAGGCTATTAAATTATAGTAAATGCCATAACTTACTAATCATAAGTCTATAATAATTTTTATTTAAAGTATAATGTTGAAATAAAACAGTCTTAGGCGAATAATGAGTATGTAAACTTACTTTTAAAAAAATCATCTACTTCATCACTCAGGTATCAAGCCTAGTACCCATTAGTGATGAAATAATCTGTACAACAAACCCCGTGACATGGGTTTAGCTATATGACAAACCTGCACATGTACCCCTGAACTTAGAATAAAAGTTGAAAAAATAAATAAAAAATTTTAAAAATCATCTGAAAGATAATTTCCATGAGTTTTAATAAAATGTATTGATAAAATGGAAGAAGAAATTCTGCATTAGATGTAGCCTTCAGTTTCTCCATAGACAAACTATTTCAAGTTGAGCCATTCAAGGTGAGGATGAATTGTGCAATGCTCCCCTCAGGCTTGTGGCCTGCCTGTGTGAACTGAGTTGAGGATATATGGAGAGCCAGGGCCTTGGAGAAAGGCCCTGAACAAATGCTGGGTTCATTAGCTTCGCTGGAGAAAGTGGTTTCAATCTGAAACTGGGCAGTTCAACCTGGAACTTGACAAAATATGACAGTGTTGCCTAGGGCCAAAATGAAGAGTGAACTCTGGGATAACCTTGGAACTGAAAAACCTGATTATTGTGTTATGAGGAATTCCTAAAATCTGTAGACCTGTTCATTACAGGGCTGCAGTGAATAGCCAGTAGTTCTTTCCCATTGGTCAAGTTGCTGTGCTGGCTAAGCAGCAGCTGCTCAGGTCAGGTGAGAGTGGTCATTATTGAGGAAATAAATGTTTGCCCAAAGAGGGCAAACTCCAGATTACTGCAGCACTTGTGCTGAAACTCACCAGGGTTAAATTGACAAGCTTTCTGCGTGAGAGAAGAGAGTGGTGGTGATTTCTGGAGCTTGTAGCCAGGGTGAGTAGCTTGCCTGAGTGTTCTTAGGATGTTATAAGGAGTGTTTCTTGGTTATTCAACAGTGTAGTTAATACAGTTTCTTTTAAGAAAAAAAATTGATTTTAACACTTGAATAAAATAAACACTGCTGATATTGTGTATCTTGAAAGCTTTCAAATTGGACTCCTTGAGATCTTCATGCTGCTGATAAAAAGCTGTATTGATACTGTTGATTCATTGATTCTTCTGCCTTGTAATCACAGAACGTTTACTAAGAAATAAAAATTAAGGTTACTGAATGTATGCTTTTGTGGCCATGTATTATACTGAGATATGTATGTATATTTGTGATTGTATATTATATGTAACTTACAATTTGTGGCATATATATGTCATATATAGCATCAATTATTTCTAAGGCAACGTGCCTCAGCTTTATTAATGCAGCTGTTTTTCCTAATGTTTAGATTCAAGTCAACTAAAGTAAATCTTCCTACAAAGCATTCATTCCTGAAATAAAAGGCATTTAAGTGGGCAGGTGCTTTTGTTTGAGTTTTCACTAGATCCTTTCTATCACCTGAAAGCTTTTTGCATTATTACCACAGTCTCGTTTTCTTTAGACATTTGCCTCGAGGAGCTGAGACATTCTTATACCTTCATACTTAATTGCCCCAAAACACTTAAAAAATGTAATTTATTGTTATAAAAGCACTGTGTATTTACTGTAGAGCATTTGAAAATTATAGAAAAGCATAATTTAAAAATCATCCATAATTCCATTACTCAGTCATAACTACCATTAAAACATCACCTACTAATCTTTCTATCAAGCTCTTTCTCTCTGTGTATGTGTATAAATACAAATGGATAACATACTCTCAAATTATATATGGTCATAGGTAGTTTTTCCACTTAACATTAGTGCATTGGCATATTTCCACATTATTAAATATTCTTCAAAAACATGATTTTACCGACTGTATATTATTTTGTTTTACCAATATTTAAGATTATTTTCAACTTGTTGTAATATTAATCCTCCTTGTGCAGAAATATTTTAACTCAACCCTGATTGCCTTAACACAAATTGAGGAAAAACTGGAGTTACTGACTAAAGGCAGTGACATCTATAGGGATCTTGACACATTTTTGTCAGATTGCCCTCTGGAAACCTAACTTGTTTGCATGCCTATTAGCAGAGCATCAGCACCTGTTTCACCACAGCTCCAAGAGGGAATGTAAACTTTAAAACATATGCAATAGTGAAAGAGGATATCTCATTACTTTTGTGCCTTTTTATTTTTATTACTACTGAGACTGGACGTATTTTCTCATAGTGGTTGACCTATAATCTTAAGGAGAGAACATATTTTTTAGCAAAATTGTTTAAGACTATTACAAATTACATCTTACTCCCACTGCATCCACATCTTCAGAGTTGTACTAATTCTTAGCCTCCCAGAGTCCATTAAGGGATTTTTTTTCTTTTGAGACAGAGTCTTGCTCAGTCACCCGGGCTGGAGTGCAGTGGTGCAACCTCGGCTCAATGCAACCTCCGCCTCCCAGGTTCAAGCGATTCTCTTCCTCAGCCTCCCGAGTAGCTGAGACTACAGGTGTGGGCCACCACATCCGGCTAATTTTTGTATTTTTTTTAGTAGAGATTCACCATGTTGGCCAGGCTGGTTTTGAATTCCTGACCTCAGGTGATCCACCCGCCTCAGCCTCCCAAAGTGCTGGGATTATAGGCGTGAGCCACTGTGCCCAGTCCCGGCTAATTTTTATATTTTTAGTAGAGACGGAGTTTCACCATGTTAGCCAGGCTGGTCTTGAACTCCTGACCTCAAGTGATCCACCTGCCTTGGCCTTCCAAAATGCTGGGATTACAGGCGTAAGCCACCATACCTGGCCTATTAAGGGAATTTCTTTTAATGAAGGAAACTGTATTATGATAATAAAGAGCCTGGGCTTGTGTGTAGGAGCAATGCCAAGCCTTGCAGTTTAGCCTTCCGTAACCCTGAAGTTACTTAACCTTGCTATGCTTCAGCTTAACTGTAAAACAGCGTTGATAATACTCACAGTAATTCTCATGAGATAGGAATTTTTCAAGCTTTTTCAGTAAGAGGTAGCTGCTATTAAAAAATGAGAACTGTTTCTCTCTTAATTGCAAGAAATTCCTAACAGATATAATCAAGGTCTGATAGCACAACACTCCTAGAAGCCAGAACTTTTCAAGTGTCAACAAGTTGCATGTTTCACCTCATTATTCAACCTTTTACTGGGTAAAGGAGCAGCATAGATAGTGGGCCTTTTTTTTAACGAGATGTAAGGGAGTTGGCAATGAGATGGCTTGTGCTACTAGCCAAAGAATGACCTCAGGGTCTTGCAGGACACACAGTGCTTGCTGTTCTGAGGCTGGGCGCAGTGGCTTATACCTGTAGTCCCAGCACTTTGGGAGGCTGAGGTAGGAGGATCACTTGAGCCCAAGAGTTTGAGATTAGCCTGGCCAGCATGGTAAAACTCCATCTCCACAAAAAAATATAAAAATTAGCCTGGCGTGGTGGCATGCACCTGTAGTCCTAGCTACTCAGGAGGCTGAGGTGGGAAAATGACTTGAGCCCGGGAGGTCAAGGCTGCAATGAGCTGTGTTCACACCATTGCACTCCACCTGGGTGACAGAGTGAGACCCTGTCTCAAAAACAACAAAAAAGGTGCTAGCTGGTCTGGTACTTACTACTTTAGAAAGTTGCCCTGGACAGGCCGGGCATGGTGGCTCATGCCTGTAATCCCAGCACTTTGGGAAGCTGAGGCGGGCGGATCATGAGGTCAGGAGATCGAGACCATCCTGGCTAACACGGTGAAACCCCATCTCTACTAAAAATACAAAAAATTAGCTGGGTGTGGTGGTGGGCACCTATAGTCTCAGCTACTCGGGAGGCTGAGGATGAGAATGGTGTGAACCCGAGAGGTGGAGCTTGGACTGAGCCAAGATCGCACTGCTGCACTCCAGCCTGGGCGACAGAGCCAGACTCCATCTCAAAAAAAAAAAAAAAGAAAAGAAAAAGAAAGTTGCCCTGGATAACAAGGTGAAACCCCATCTCTACTAAAAATACAAAGAATTAGCCCAGTGTGGTGGCAGACACCTGTGGTCTCAGCTGCTGGGGAGGCTGAGGCAGGAGAATGGTGTGTACCACGGAGGTGGAGCTTGAAGTGAGCCGAGGTCGCGCCACTGCACTCCAGCCTGGGCGACAGAGCAAGACTCCATCTCAGAAAAAAAAAAAAAAGAAAAGAAAGAAAGGAAGAAAGTTGCACTGGAATGACAGCGTAAGTCCTCATCCATTTCTTCTCCATTCTTCCCACAGGGTGAAAGAAAGCACTACTTCAACACTGCTGCTAAGCCTATGTGATCATTCTAATGTCATTACAAGAATTTGGCTTGCCTTTAGCATTGGGCTTGTGTGTCCATCTGCCTGTCTCTCTAGGAATTTAGATTTTCATTCAAAGATTTTTCTGTCACTGAGAATTTAATTTTTTGTATATTTTTGAAAGTGTAAATTTCTTTTCAAGATTTAAAACAATACGCTTCAAATTTTAGATTATATCTAGAGTCTTCCACACTGAGGATGTGAAGATGATATAGACTAGCTGTTCACCAGGCTGACCAGGTTGACTGCCAGATGGGTTGTTGGTAGTGCCAGAGGCACCCTGACATCACTCTCTGAACTGCTTTCTCTTTCACATTCTTGTATTTTTCCAGCTGACAGCCCAGAGGGTGGGTGCCAATTCCACCAGCAGCTGCAACTGAAAAGCAAGGTTCAGAAATGTCAGATATCCTCCGGGAACTGCTCTGTGTCTCTGAGAAGGCTGCTAACATTGCCCGGGCATGCAGGCAGCAGGAAGCCCTCTTCCAGCTGTTGATCGAAGAAAAGAAAGAGGAAGAAAAGAACAAGAAGTTTGCAGTTGACTTCAAGACGCTGGCTGATGTACTGGTACAGGAAGTTATAAAACAGAATATGGAGAACAAGGTAAGAAAGGTCACAGCCAAGATAATTGCAAAATAGTTGCATCTGTGGCTTTCCCGGTCATAGAATAGCATGCCTTTTACGCCTCACCTCTATCATTGTACTAACACCTTGAATTCAGGTAAACATCTTGGATTTTTTCCCTCCTTGTCATGATTACAATATTGATAAAATGTTCATTGCAGGAAATCTTTAAAATACAGAAAATCAAATAAGAAAATAAAAATCACTCACAATTCTAATACCTAGAAATATACACTTCAGTATAGAACCTTTCATTTACTAATGAATTTCTTTTTAATAAATAATACATATTTTCTGGAAAATAAACAAAAATAAGAACCCTCTTAGTCCCACCACTGGAGAAAACCACAGCTATGCTTTGCTAAATATTATAACATTTTCCTTCTGTGTGTATGTGTGTACATGACCCATATGATGTATTGCAACAGAAATGAGAGCGCACTGCTTTGTAACCTGTTTTTTTTTTGTTTTTGTTTTTAACTTGATATATTAAGTTCTACCTTGTGGATCTCATCATTTATATAATGGTTGCTTCAGTTATGAGATTGCACCTGGAGACTTAAAGTCTCCTTTATTCTAGTAGAAAAATATTGTTCTTTGTTATAAACATATAAACAGGTTAATAAGTTAATATAACAATGATTGCAATTCTAACTTTCTGGAGCTGACTAGAGAAAGAAACTGTGTTAATAAATAGAAATAATACTAGCAGCACTTATAAATGCTATGTGCCAGCCACTATTCTAAAGTCTTTAAATATATTAACTTATTTAGCTCTTATAACAATTTGATGAAGTAAGAACTACTGTTACAATGTAATGGGTGAAAGAAGGGAGGCACAGAGAGGTTAAGTAACTTGCCTAAGGTTACACAGCAAGTAAATGGTAGGGCCAGTTTTTGAACACAGGAAGACTGACTCCAGAGTCTGCGTTCTTTGCAATATTATATTGCCTTTTATATGATAATCTAACTATTACATTTGGGAGAATAGAACTTTATGGCAGAAAGCATTATAAAATATTAGAATAATTTCTATGAAATTTTCAAAATATTGAGAACCATTTAGAATCGTTTAAGTGAAATCTTGACCACAAGTGAAGAGACTAAATGCCATCATGAAATCTCTACAAACTATACTTTTTCATGTCATATGAAATCTGACTCCAATAAACTAAATGAAGCAAATTTATTTTTGTTTTTTACTTATCAATAGAGTTGGGTGCAAGGGATGGTTGAGCAACTGGATTAAAAATGTATCAACATTAATTTTTATGGGCTAATATTTGCCTCAAAGCATTATAAAAAGTTCAGGCAGTTGTTTATTCATGAGCTAAAATAAATGATATTCCATTTTAGCTGTATAAAATATCTTTATTTCATGAGGCTTTTGTCTTGTAGTCTCAGAACCGGTCTTTAAGCAGGCTTGGGAGACTGAGTGTCAGCCCTTGATGAATGGGCTGGTTGCCAGCCCTTGTTGATTTGTACTGTTCCACAAAGTAATATGAATACTAAGTGGTTGTGGGCATTATTAAAGCTATTTGTCATCTGCAAATGACCGAGTTCAAATATTTGAAGCATGTCCTTGCTTTTGTTCCCTGAGAACATCTTGTGTATCAAAGTTTAGCACATATTTTGAGAAAAATCATCTTTAGTACAGAAAGGATCAGAAGCAAAATGTATCAGAAAGCTTCGTGATCATATAGAGATGACGAAAGATCCTTACTTGACTCCATTTATTCACTCTATATGTTGATGCTTAAATTATTGGTCAACAAAATCTTTCTTTTTTTTCATATCCCCTTCCTAGCCTGAATGATGATACATCTGAGAGTAGGGAAACAAACGCCTGGAAATGAAAACAAAATTGAATATTATCCTCTAACTCCTTCTATCCAGACTCAAGTCATGCTTTTAGATACTTGATCAACAAAATTACCTTGTATAAGCTACTAGGATGCTGTTTAAGAGCAATAGTTAAAACATGTCCTTTGTAAATATTCGAATTCTATGGCCCTTAAGTAGAAGGATGAAGTTTCTAGAAGTACTTTTGCAAACTAAACAGGACATAAGGGAACCAGGCATCTACCATGATTTTGACTTTCTAGAGGGGCAAAAGGGCAGAAAAATATTAGAAAATTAAGCACTGAGCCAAGCTGACTTCGTTTTTTTATACTTGGATTGGTTTCTAGAATTGGAAATTTTGGAATTTCAGTTCTGATTGTGCTATTTAATTTGAAATATAACATTGAAATCTGTTCAGAATTGAACATGTGTATGGGTTTTTGTTTTATTTTTCATCATATTCTGAATCATTCAGTTTCCAGGCTTGGAAAAAAATATTTTTGGAGAAGAATCCAATGAGTTTACTAATGACTTGGGTAAGTATAAGAATCTTAATGTGTCTTTGTAATTTAATTATCACATGGTATTCCAATCTCTAATTTATACCATGAACTAAATGTTTGGAAGCCACTTACTGTAAACAACATAATATATTTGAATGTTAAGGTTCATTAAATTTCTACCTCAGAATGTCATGCCATTTAACTTAAGTAGAGAGATATGGTATCTTAGAATAATTTAGCAAGTCCATGTATCATTTTAGATATAAATCTGTGGCATTTAAGTAACTTATAACTCAAGCTTTGGGAAAATTGCATGGCCCTTTGGGAATCTAATGTAAGTTATCAAAGCCCCAAAGATGCCCATCTACACAATTGTGCAGACAATTTCAGATCCTAGGTTTAAACCCATCTGTGCACTCTTGGGGAAGTCCATGGACCTCGGCTAAAAGTTCAGAGGAGGCCATGGCTCTGAAATACTGTGTGATCTTGAGCAAATCACCTCATCATTTCTGTCTCAGAACCTCGGTGAAGTACGTGGACTAACTAAAAGCTTCCTTTTAGTACTAAGTTTTTTGTTTGTTTTTGAGACAGAGTTGCTCTGTTGCCCAGGCTGGAATGCAGTGACACAATCTCAGCTCACTGCAACCTCCACTTCCCGGGTTCAAGTGATTCTCCTGCCTCATCCTCCCGAGTGACTGGGATTACAGGTGTGTGCCACCACACCCGGCTAATTTTTGTATTTTTAGTTAGAGGTGAGATTTCACAGTGTTGGCCAGGCTGGTCTCAAACTCCTGACCTCAGGTAATCTGATTACTTTCAGAGAAACACTGTTTTTGTTTGTTTGTTTGTTTTGTTTTGTTTTTTTTTAGTTTGTTTGAATTTGTTTAATAGTAGAAGAATAAAATAGTGAACATTAAACACTGATCATGTGACAAATACTTAAATATCTAGAAACACAATTTCAAAGAAAAAATGAATTCTAGATTAACTCTGAAAATTTTTTAGTCTCTTTCATGCACCACGTATTAAGATATAGTTAGTTCTATGTTAGTAAGAAGGGAAAGAAATACCATTTAAAACCTCTGAAGGTTAAAAATAACACTTACACCTGACTTATAAGCAATCTTACATTTAAAAATCTACACTTGACTACTTCACAGCTTTTTTAATACATCATTTGTCTAGAAATATGGGAAAAGGCATAGCCACATCCATTTTCCTGTTTGTTAAAAGGGCAGAGAAATGTGGAGAGGGGAAGAGGAGAGATGACGATGATGATATTGCAGGCAGACGAGATCATAGGAGGGGATTTAGATTTCCCTCTCAGTGGGATGGGAGGTCTCTGGCAAATTTCAAGAAAAGGAGTAATATAATTTGTTCCTTTGAATGATCCCATAAGTTTTTCCGAGCCCAGAGTAGGTGTGCAGTAAGTAGCCGTTATTAGTTTTACTATTCCCCAACTTGAACAGTCTAATTTACTTGGAATTAAGTTAATTTAACTAAACTTGACTGTTTCTTGCTGATTCAGTCATCACTGTAATACATGTCGATTGTGCTTCCCACACTTTACTGGTCATGTAATCGCCTCAGGATCTTGTTAAAATTCAGTAGGTCGGCCGGGCGCGGTGGCTCAAGCCTGTAATCCCAGCACTTTGGGAGGCCGAGGCGGGCAGATCACGAGATCAGGAGATCGAGACCATCCTGGCTAATACGGTGAAACCCCGTCTCTA
>NC_045444.1:76407519-76414961 GCF_002776525.5 Piliocolobus tephrosceles
TTTTTTTTTTTTTTTGTAGATGGAATCTCCCTCTGTTACCCAGGCTGGAGCGCAGTGGCACAATCTTGGCTCACTGCAGCTTCCGCCTCCCAAATTCAAGTGATTCTCCTGCCTCAGCCTCCCAAGTAGCTGGGATTACAGACGTGTGCCACCATGCCTAGCTAATTTTTTAAAACTTTTATTGGAGACGGGGTTTCACTATGTTGACCAGGGTGGTCTGGAATTCCTGACCTCAAGTGATCTGCTTACCTCGGCCTCCTAAAGTGCTGGGATTATAGGCATGAACCACCACACTCAACCTCAAGTTCTGACTTTCTAATAAGCTCCCAGCTGATACAAACACTGCTGGCCCTTGGAATAAGAAGGGTAGAAGTAGCTACCTAGATAGCTACTAGATAGCAGGAGTATCTAAAATGTTCCAAAGTGCCATGTTTTCTTAGTTTTTAAGATTTTTTTTTCCTCCACTGCTGTCACCTCTTGTTGCTATTAACTTGCCTATTTTTTTTTACCAGCCTCTTCCCTCACCTCTGTCAAGGGCTGAAACTAGATTAATCAAGGGTCTAAGAAGCATGTTTAAAGTGATGGTAAAGCACCTGTCCTCGGTAACTTATCGTTTCATTTGAAGAAGTAGCTTTGCTTATGTTCTGGTTCTCAATGGGCTCCACAGAGGAGAGCTATTTATATGTATACCATTTAGAGGCACAAAGTTTTACTACGTTTAAAGATTAGTATATACCATTTTATGTTACTTAGCTTAAACAATTTTAAGTTAAAAGCAGTATCTATAAAGAGGTAGAAGCACTTCGGTGTACTGAAATATTTCAATAACATATTCAGATATAGACAGGGTGACTTAAGTATATAAAAAATCAAAAGACAAATTTTAAAAAGATTAATGATCAGGAATTCAGGAATTATTAACTGACAATGTGTCCCTTAACTGGGATACAAAATTGTGCCCACATGGGCATTTTTTAGGGAGGTCTTTTGATTTCCTGAAACCCATCCCTTACTATTCAGGTTAAGTGTGTGGGTAGCCACTGGGCATCTGCCTTGATGAAGCCCCCTAGGTGATTCTGGCAGTCAGCCAGGCTTAGGAACTGCTGGGATGGATATATTGCCCTCACTTAATCTAAGTGTACAGCTTTTGATTCACTCTCTCGCTGGCTCACTCTGTCTCTCTTGCTTACTTTCTCACTCTCCCTGTCTCGCTCTCTCTCACTCTTTCACTGTCTCTCCCGCTCTCTTTTTCTGTGTCTCTCACTATCTCTCTGTCTCTTTTTCTCTGTGTGTCTCTCACTCTGTCTCTTTCACTCTCTTGCTCTCTCTCGCTCTCTCTTGCTGTCTGTCTCTCTTGCTGTCTGTCTCTCTTGCTTTCTGTCTCGCTCTGTCTCTCTTGCTGTCTCTGTCTCTCGCTCTTTCACTGTCTGTCTCACTCTCTCGCTCTGTCTCTCACTCTCTGTGTCTCTCTCTCTCTGTCTCTTTCACTCTTTCGTTCTGTCTCTCTCACTCTTTCACTCTTTCTCTCTCTGTTCTTTCTCCACTGAAACTCTTGAAATGTAATGGTTTATCGTGTGGCTTTACCCTAGGGGAAAAGATTACCTTGAGGTTGTGTTCAACAGAGGAAGAAACAGCAGAGCTTCTTAGCAAAGTCCTCAGTGGTAACAAGGTGGCATCTGAAGCATTAGCCAGGGTTGTTCATCAGGATGTTGCCTTTACTGACCCAACTCTGGATTCCACGGAGATCAATGTTCCACAGGACATTTTGGGAATTTGGGTAGACCCCATAGGTAAGTATAGGAGAGTATGTTTGTTATTTACAATCTTTTTTGGTGGTGGCAGGGGGGCGGTTGGAAAAATAAAAATTATTGAGTGTAGTTTAACTCTCCTAGAAGTTTTTAAAATTTTAAAGTTTTAAAACAATGAGAATTGAGGTGTATGCATTATGTGTTCTGTATAAATACATATATGTTATAGCTGTGTGTATATATACACATATCTATAACAGGTACATACATACAGGCACACATGCAAAGATGAACTAACTTATCTTCAAAAGACTGGTAAGTAAATGAGAAGATGAAGTGAGAGCAGTTATGACCAATTGAGCACGCATGCCATTTAAAGAGCACTTAGATTTAGCAGATTGTTGCCATATGGGAGTTCAGGCCAGCTCTTCAGATTTTTAAAGAGAAACCAAAATCCAAAGTTTTCAGCGATATATCCCAATTTCTAACCATTAGCTACTAATTCAGTTAAACAAGCAAACAATCAAAAAAGCACTGTACAGGTCAAGCAAAAAGCTTAATGTGACGCATGAGCAGTTTGTGAGCCCTGTATAAGCTCTACATTTTTTTGATCATGATTGTGATAGAACCATAATATATAATCCATTGTTTCCAAAGTGTAACCCTTCTTTTATTTTTTTTGAGACAGAGTCTCATGTTGCACACAGGCTGGAGTGCAGTGGCACAGTCAGAACTCATTGCAGCCTTGTCCTCCTGAGCTCAAGCGATCCTCTAGCTGGGACCCAAGTAGGCAGCACAGGTGCATGCCACCTCACTAGGCTAATTTTTTATATTGTTTTTAGAGAAGGGGTTTTTACCATGTTGCCCAGGCTGGTCTCAAACTCCTGGGTTCAAGCGATCTGCCCGCCTTGGCCTCCTAAAGTGCTAGGATTACAGCCATGACCCACCACACTCAGCCAGCCTTTATTTTCAATGATGCTATTAATACAAAGTTCTAGGTAATAATTTTAATAAGCTCCCCCTTCCTTTTTTTTCTTCCCCACCCAACACAATAGGACCATTCGAGGAGCAGGCAAACTCCTCCCTGGGCCCTTCCTAGCCTACAAGTGTATTCACAGGATGATATTGAAATAGGTTTAATCTTCAGATAATTATATCACATTCAGCCAGTGGATGATATATGGAAACTAAAAACCTTTCCCCAAATCTTTGATCATTTAAGGGTAAATTGGCATCAGTTATAGTTTCTGAGGGACAGAGATCTCCCGTTTGTTGGTTCTGCCCTGAATTGATGCTGTTTTCGAGCTCTTGGAATCTTTTGCCAGGCACATCCTCAGCCGTGTGTTAACTCCCTGGACATCGGCAGTCAGCTGCTGGCATGCACATCTCTTAAGAGGAAACCTAGTTTCTCTGCCTCTGTTTCATAGGAGCACCATTAATTTCTTTTTTTGGTGCCACCATCATTGTCTTTTTCTTCCTTCTAACTTGAGGG
This sequence comes from Piliocolobus tephrosceles, assembly GCF_002776525.5. Lineage (NCBI taxonomy): Eukaryota > Metazoa > Chordata > Mammalia > Primates > Cercopithecidae > Piliocolobus > Piliocolobus tephrosceles. The sequence continues at coordinate 76,410,760 of NC_045444.1, forward strand.
ACCAAATAATAATAGTAAAAGATAATTTTACCTGTAACCGATTACAGGAAGGGGGCTTTTCTTTTTCTCTTTTTCTTTATAACATTTTTGTGGGTACATAATGGTGTATGTATTTCTGGGGTACATGAGATGTTTTGACACAGATGCGCAGTGTGAGATAAGCACATCACAGAGAATAGGGTATCCATCCCTTTGAGCATTTATCCTTTGAGTAATAAACAATCTAGTTACACTCTTTATTTTAAAATGTACAATTAAGTTCTTATTGATTATAGTTACTCTATTGTGCTCTCAAATAGTAGGTCTTCTTTTTTTCACCCATTGGAAGGAGGCTTTTCCATCTCACATTGTACTAGTCCTCTGATTAGTAGTATTTCTAAAATAATCCCACCAGTGATTCTGGTTGTTACTTTTTAAATGCTTTTGATAAGTAACAAATATTTGAATGCCTGTTATATGCAAGTCGCTATGCCACAGGAACTATAGACACATCCTCTCCCTTCAAGAGTTCTCACATAGGAAAAATGAAACACAAGCAATTTAGAAGTAAGGTACAAGAGGCCAAATAACAATTCAATACAGTGACATCCAAAGGTAAAAAATTATTGCTTACCAAATCAGTAGAAGAGAGAAATGATATAGAACAGAGTCTTCTAAATAATCTTTACCTGAATCCAAACACATTTGCTTCCTTTTTCAGATTCAACTTATCAGTATATAAAAGGTTCTGCTGACATTAAATCCAACCAGGGAATCTTCCCCTGTGGACTTCAGTGTGTTACCATTTTAATTGGTGTCTATGACATACAGACCGGGGTTCCCCTGATGGGAGTCATCAATCAACCTTTTGTGTCACGAGACCCAAACACCCTCAGGTAAAAGGCAAATATTTTTGGTATATTATGGTTGTTAGAACTCGTGACCTCAGCTTTGCTTATTGTTAGGATTATCACTATATGACATTCCCATGACTTAATACATAGGAGTGTTCACATTGAAAGTCTGCATATTTGAATTAAAGTTCTATTTTCAATCTTAGATTTGCATAATTTTCTTTGAGGCCAAGTACATGCTGGTAAAAATTTTAAAATTAATACTATCTTGGAGAAATCATAGTTTTACATTTGGAATATAGTAATCCTGTTCCCTGTTTCTAGAATCCACTCAAAATCAGATTAGTAAAGTGGTGGTAACACTGCCTTCCAATACATTGGGAATAAGACAGCTGCCATCTCTCTATAGCCAGCTGAACTTTGGTATCATTTTAGAAGTTCAAAACAAAATGTGAAAATTATCCTGTGAAAAGATCAGTAGGCATGGCCAGGATCAGAACCTAACTCACACTCCCTTTCTGCCTCCTCCCACCCTCCCATGTACTCTTAAACAGAGTGTAGAAAGCAGCCAGGACCCAGCTGCCTCTGATCCATGGCCTGTGCTTTGGGGTTGACTCCAGGGCATGGCAAAGTCTAGGTGGAACAAGCAGCTTCAGCTTTTTATTGAAATAGGTCATATTTTTTCACTTATATAGGATTACATGTTTTTATTGAACCTTGAGTTGCTTCAAGTAACACTCATTTGCTCTTTAATAGTCATAAGTTTATACCTCGTAAGTTTTAATATTTTCCCCCTGCCCCCACCATCTTCCAAACTAAAAATGGGTTTCTGCTATCTTTAAAAGGTTAATAAGAAATTGAAAAGTATTGGAATAATATGCAGACATAATCATGGCCTAGTAATGGAGGTGGTCAACAAAATAGTTTATGGCACAGATTCAGAGTGAGACTTTGTGGGTTTGAATGCAGATTCTACCACGTTCTAGCTGAGTGGGCCTCAGCAAGTTACTTACTTTCTCTAAGCCCGTTTCCTTATCTGTAAATATGTAACAACATAGACAGTAAGTTAAGCATTGATAAAGGGAAGGTGCTATAATTATTGTGGTTGTCAAAACTAATAACATTGAGTCCATCTTTCTTTGTGTTGGAAGCCAAAGTGAAACTAGTGAATAAGAGAATGAAAAGGAGTTACCAAACAAAGAAAACCTTGTTATAAGGATCGTACAATGTTTGCCGATCGAAAAGAGATATCACTTATCTATTCCTTTTTCCCTATTAAACTTTAAATACTAAAAGTTGTAATGAAATTTTGCAATGGTTCTGGAAGCTGGAAACCCCATAAATGTTTACTGTTGTCCTAGATTGATCTGATAATGCCATAAAATTGAAAGCATTTCTAATTGCAACAACTCAGGCAGCTGCATGCATATAAGTAAACTTTCGGAAATAAACTAGCTACCTGATCTCTATTCCTAGGCTTAAGGGTGTTAAGGTTCACCATGTTATGATGAATTGTGTATTTCTTCATATCATTAAGTTTGCAGGTGACATTAGTAATGAAAAACAAATGTGATAATCATCACCAATTGAAATTTTTCTTCCACAGGTGGAAAGGACAGTGCTATTGGGGCCTTTCTTACATGGGGACGAACATGCATTCACTTCAGCTCACCATCTCTAGAAGGAGCGGCAGTGAAACACACACTGGAAACACAGGCTCCGAGGCAGCATTCTCCCCCAGTTTTTCAGCCGTCATTAGTACAAGTGAAAAGGAGACTATCAAAGCTGCATTGTCACGTGTATGTGGAGATCGCATATTCGGGGCAGCTGGGGCTGGTTATAAGAGCCTTTGTGTTGTCCAAGGCCTCGTTGACATTTACATCTTTTCAGAAGATACCACGTTCAAGTGGGACTCTTGTGCTGCTCATGCCATACTGCGGGCCATGGGTGGGGGAATAGTAGACTTGAAAGAATGCTTAGAAAGAAATCCAGGAACAGGGCTTGATTTGCCACAGTTGGTGTACCACGTGGAAAATGAGGGTGCTGCTGGGGTGGATCGGTGGGCCAACAAGGGAGGACTCATTGCATACAGATCCAGGAAGCGGCTGGAGACATTCCTGAGCCTCCTGGTCCAAAACCTGGAATCTGCAGAGACGCAGACATAGAGGAACTCTAACCCCGGTGTACATATATAAACTGAACTGTGAAACTGTTTCCGATTATCTCTGTCTTTTGAAGATGGCTTTGTCCTATTGCTGGTTAACATTCACTTTCCTCTTTTGAGGAGCATTTTTCCATTATGTATTCATAATAATGTTAATTTCAATAAATGACATTCATGCAGCAATTATATTGGTGTATGAAATTCTTACAGTGAATATTGTGCTGTTAGTGCTGCTTGAAACACTTCAGTAAAATATTGGCCAGGCACAGTGGCTCGTATTTGTAATCCCAGGACTTGGGGAGGCCAAGGCGGGTGGATCACGAGGTCAAGAAATCAAGACCATCCTGGCCAACAGGGTGAAACCCCATCTCTACTAAAAATACAAAAATTAGCTGGGCTTGGTGGCATGTGCCTGTAGTCCCAGGTACTCGGGAGGCTGAGGCAGGAGAATCACTTGAACCCGGGAGGCAGAGGTTGCAGTGAGCCGAGATCGCGCCACTGCACTCCAGCCTGGTGACAAAGCAAGACTGTCTCAAAAAAAAAAAAAAAAAACCCCGAGGAAAAAAATCCTGTTCAATTAGTAAAACTATGCTAAGCATCTAAGCAATAGAAATTTCTCTGAAATATAAAGGAGAATACAGGAGGGGTTTGCTTGAGTTTTGTTTCCACTAGAAGGGAAAAATCTGCAATTTTAGCCTGTTGGCAGAACATTTAGAACTGTGAATTTGCATAAGTTAGCCAAGTTTATATACTTTCAACAGTATTCTTGTGTTTCCTATAGGAAGTAAAGCCTGGAACACTGTGGGCTCCCCCTTCGCAGAGACAGGGAGGGAGAGACAGGGACACACACACACACACACACACACACACACACACACACACAGTGAAAGATAAACAGAAAGAGAGACACATAGACACACATACAAGCAGAAGGGTACAATGAGTAGAGGTTTCTGCAATTTTTGCATATTTACTACACTTTACCAAAAACCAGAAGTGGACTTTAGATATATACAACCCTTGTCTACCAGCATCCCACAGTGAATGTTCTCTGAAGTGGACATAAACTACTTTTTCTGTATTCTCTGTCGGCAGCCCTGGTAACCAGAGAGTGCCAACTGCAGGGATCAAATCCTCAGCCCTGACTTCATTCTGCCCTGCGCCCCCTGGGGGCCAAAGGATGTTTCTACAGAGCCTCTATTTAC